>NW_028288569.1:2402962-2703333 GCF_059628265.1 Tinamus guttatus | reverse complement strand
TCTTTCCATGGATTTTTCTTTCATCTGGCATTGGGTTCCAACTGTCTTATTTGGATGCTAGGGTTATAGATGAAAAAAGGTGTTTTAAATTAATAGACTCTGATATATTTAACTCTTAATAATTATAAATGTAAATAGTCTCCCTTGAGAGGAGTAAATCTTTTAATTCTCTCTGAATGCCTGGAAGTCAGTTGGGGTTTCAAGTGCCACATAAGTATCTCTTGAAGTTGAATGCCAAAGTTAGAATTTGGATGTATTTGTTGCTTTCTGTTCTTTTTTTCCGATATCAGTGTGTCAACTGGAGCATCTTTTTATTTAGCCTAATTTTCTCCTACTTTCCTTTTACATATTGGAAAGCACTGTCTAAAGTGATAATTGCCGTGATTGATGGCAGTTTGGTTTACAAAAAGATTAGAATTTATAAAAATCGTCCCTGGTGTGCAACTGCGGTAGAAGCTTCAGTTTGCTGTCTTACATATATAACCCGATCCTTCAGTGGCCTGGTTTTCTGTTAGAGTAATAATATGGCTAATACTGCATATTCATTAAGTATCCAGGTTTCTCAGTGTGGGGGTCCTGGTGAGAGTTAGTGTGGCTTTGTGGCTCATAAATATGGCAGAGAATATACTCCTGGAGGCTTTCACAAGAGCCTTTGTATTAAAATATATGATTTTTATTGAGCTCGGGTTTAGCTGTATTTGAACTATAGAATTTTAAAATACTTGGTCTTGAGGCACCCAGCTGCATAATATGGGAAAGATATTCCTGACTGGGCTTGAAATGCATCAAAATATGATAGCAGTTGGTTCAAAATATGCTTTGAAACCTCATGAGAAGTGCTGCAAAATTCTTCTTGAGATAGCTTTTTTTTTATCATCCTATTTTGACTTTTTCCTCTTTCTCTTTTAGTTAGGTATACTTACATTAGAACAGGTGCTTGCTGCATAAGGTGTTAAGCAGTTCTTCACACTGAGCTGTTTCTTAGTCATTGGCCACAATCTGGTAGTCAGGGATTATTGCTACTGAATTTTAGCCTCGACAGTTGAATTCCATATGCTTCACTGTTCATACATGCATGCTCACGTATTTGTTCTATACACCATGCTTATGTATTTATATTGTAGCAGAGCTAGGGCAAAGAATAAGGGCAAAAGAAGGAAATGAAGTTTTGCACTCTGTTTCAAAAGAAGACTTTGGGCATGACATATATTTGAGGGTGTATGAATCAGGCAGAGCTCTTGACCTTTTTTATTTCATCTGACTTTATGTACATAAAAATATATTAAAAAGTGGATGGTGAAATGAGGCAAAGATGAAAAGGATTATTTATTTCAACTGTGAAAAACAATAGATAGTGTAACTTCTCTGGTATCTTGTATAGGATTTAAAAATATGTTTAATTTGCAAGTTCTTCGCTTTCTGATGCAGCCTCTTGGCTGGTCTGAATAGAGAACAGGTTTTTGATTGATTTTGTTTGTTTGTTTCCAGAGGCTATTCCTGAATTTATGACTATATTCCTATTTTATGCACCAATTTATAGAAACAGATTTTACCTTCTTTGTCCAGTGTGTGTAGACAAATGAGTGTCCCGATCCAGTGTCAGGGGAGGCTTCAATACAATCCCGGGAGCAAGATTAAGACACAAACAGGGTCAAATGCCATACAACCTTGTTAGCTTTATTCTCATAAGCGCAAATAGGACAGAGAGAAGCAGAAGAGAAAAGGAGAGAAAGATAAGCAAGCAAGCGGGAGAGATGCAACACGATTATAGTTACCACCATCACAAGTCTGGCTAAGTGTCGCTGGCTCCGCTTCAGTGCAGGCCCAGGTGTCTCGGTGCGGGTGATGTTCCACGACAGAAGGCCATGCACACTGGTGCAGGGGATGCTCCGCGTTGCCCCGGTGCGGGGAGGAATATGTGCTCCTTCTATGTCCCCCTCTCCAAGAGTCCTCCCATTTTCTCGAAGTTTTCTGGTACGTGTTGATCGTGTGGTATGTGCTGTGTGCTTTTGTATTCCTCTTCACTCTCGATTCTCATGCAAACTGGTCTGGTGGACACCTCTGAGGATGTCATTGTTCAGGTCTGATCAGGAGCTGAACAATGGAGCTGATTTTTCAATGCCAAGTAGATAGCTGATTTTACAGTCTTCCCAGAGATGAGATGCCAGGGTTACGAGGCACAAATGGTGAGAGATCTTCCCAGAGAGAAGATGCCAGGGCATTGTCCAGGTAAATGGTGTGTCAATGACGTCGTGGAGACAAACGCAACCCATAACAGTCTCTTACAATGAGTCTTATTGAAGTGATGAGGAAATGCTTCTGGATAAGAGTCTGAATAAGGATTCATTATATCTATAATGATATATAATGATTTCCAGAATACTGAGCCTACAACTCCAAAAGGCAAGAGTATTTGTAAAAAGTAGAGGTTATACCTCTGATGAAAGGAAAAGAGAACTCAGTTTATGTGGATTTTCTACTTCCAGTGTTTAGTCAATGCTGCTAAACCTGTGGGAAGTAGCTGTAGCTGTCTCCTCTGTAGTGGTGGTGCTGTGCGCTGTAGAAACCTACTTTTCTGAAAAACTTCTACCAGAAAGTATTACAGGTGATGTTCCCTTTGCCTTAAGTCCTGTGTGCACAATGGTGAAGTGAAGCAAATGTGATTCTCAAAATATTTCACAGGAGCATGATGTTTTATTCTGAATCTGGAGAAAAGATTTAATTTTTATTAACATAGCAACAGCAAGGGTGAGATTTTTCATACAAAAAGTACAGTAAGTACTTCATCTCAAAGTATACCATCTCAAACCATTATTTTCTGAAGTCCAATGTCAAAGGTAAAGGAAGGGTCGCCTACAGCAAATCATGTTTTCTTTGCAGTCATAAACGCCAGTGGTCTGTTTATTTAATTATGCTAGAAGCTGAAAATGGGAAGATGTGAAACATCATATATCTCTTGCACAATAGCAAGAAGACTTTTTGTAAGGGGGAGTCAGTATTCTCATTTGACTGATGGGGTTAACAAGAAAAATCTAGAGATGAAGAGATTTGGCCAAGATCATCCAGCAGGCTGCTGATAAAGCTGACTCCATTGCCACAAAATTTAAGTGCAAATAGAAAAAAATACCTAGAACAAATACTATGGGGGGGAAAAATGCTTGCTAATGAGAAGACATTTGATGCAACTGATGCCAGTGAAACTTCACATAGTCTTTCCCATATCACATATTCAGGTAATTGTAATATGCAATTAAGAAAGGCAGAGTGGGAAAGTGTTTTGAGGTATGTTGCTCTGTGTCCAAGGCAATATAAGCACCAGGATTTTTTTGACCATTCAGAGGAATAGGAACCAGTCAGGCCAGAGAAAAACAGTCCTGTGTGGCCTGGAAAGAACCCTTTTCTGAAAATCTACCAGTAAAATGGAGGGGAGAGGGTAGAAGTTTTATCTGTTGCTAGTGGAGTATCTTAATGACCTAAGGTGTGCAATTAGTGATGGACAGTATTTGCAACTCCAAATTTGCATTCTCCTCCAAGCAATAAAATAACAATTTGATGAACAAAGCAAATGCAGGGTAAAAAAATGTCTTTCCCAGTATTTACATGGTATTGTAAGTGGTATTATCTGACCATAATTTTAGAACAGAATTGATTACTGAACTAAAAATTGGATTGCGCTCAATGGGGTGCTTTCTCTGCTACATGAAGGCAGATTTTCAAAGTTAAGCTCAATTCAGAGTCCAGGTGAGAGAGGTAAATTTTGTCTGGTAAAATATTACTTTAGAATTTGTTAGAATATTAACTTTTCCTTCAAGCTAAAGAATCTAATATTGTTCTGCAATTACATAGCTGCATCTCTAATCTTTTGTTTGTAAAATTATCCTTTTGATAGACAGTATTTTAACAATTGATAAAAAAAGATTCTTCTCTTTCAAATCACTGCAGCTGTTTAGTCCATATGCCTTATTTTAGGTCCTCCAAAGAGGGCCTAAAACAGATAAAAACAAAAAGTTGGGTCTACTGATTTTTTCTTCCCACTTTTAAGATTGGTTAATTCCTTAAGTATAGTTTCATTATCTTAGCAGAGCCTTATTGGTTAGTGAATGTGCTGAGAAAGCATTTCCAGGCTATGTCTGTTTTAGTGCGCTCTTAAGAGACTCCTTCAAAATCAACATGAATAAAGAAGACGGAGGGGCGCATACTTAGGTGCAGCCCCTTACCCAGTATCACCTGCTATACGTTGTTCTTTACTGGAGGTACAGGAAGTTGCTGTTTAATTAGGATGCTGGCTAAAGAGTGCTTCATAAATAAAGTCAAGTGGTTTGAGTAGTGGTTTAAATTTTACAGGGTCTGTGGTTTTGCAGGCTGTTTGCAGACCTGAGAGTTCATTAAAGTGGATTTTAAGCTTTGTGGGTTTTGATTTCTGTAAGTCTTCTGGAAATAAAGAATTGGTTTAAGCATGGATTATTAGGCTGAAAGTGAGGATGATGCTCATGAGTGACCTCCTGTAAATAAGAGAGATACGGTGGCTCATATTCTTTACTGCTGCTCCACATGCACCAGAAACGAGTGGCGGGTGTTCTGCTTCCAGCCTGCAAACTCCATGGGCCGGTGTCACCTCTTCTCCCAACACAACATAGCTACCTGCTGGGATTATGTTGTGCTCTGCTGAGCCTGCCAAGTCCCCTGAGTTTGAGGATTTTGTTATGAACCAGCTTGACCATAAGCAATGTTGCCCAGCTGAGTGTAACTCCATCCTAGATGAAGTGCACATCTACATTGCAAGAGATGTGACTTGTGCTATCTGTCAGCTCGATCAAAGCAGTTTACAGGCGTGAAATGATGCCTGCAGGCATAATTTTCCCACAGTCAGATCTTTGCACTTTTTCTCCTCCTCTTCTGAGTGCTGAGGACTCTTGCCATGCTGCATGCAGTTCGCTGTGCTAGCATTCCCCTGCTATTGTTAGTCTGTCAGTGAACTGATTGAACTTCTGATGTGTGAGGTACTTTATCTAGCACTTAATCAGAAAATTCACTGATTGATTTTATTGATGTTTCTTTCTCTGGCAGTCATTGTTCAGTATCATGTACCATGTTCCAGTGACAGAAACAAAGCTATTTTTAAGGTGGGGGAAATCTAAGGTGTGATGACCTGGCCTCCTCCTGGGAGAACGCTTGCAAAATAGCTCAATTTCTTGCCTATCTTTGAATCGCAAGATAAGCCCCTTTTCTTGGCTTATTTCACAGGAGAGGAGAAAACTTTCATTTGCAGCTGACTTTTTGATTTTGCAGTCATGCAGAAATATAAACTATATCACTCATGGGATTTGGGAAGCACTGGAGTTAAGTAGCCAGCTTTGCTTTTTGTGGAACTAATCAGACTGCAAAGGAACTGCTGCTATCCTGAGCAACTGGGTTTGTTTTGCTACCAACGTTTGGTTGTCCAAAAATGCTGCTCCAATGCATTGACAGTGTGGGAGACCTATGCTGTCATACACACATAATTTCTAGCTGGTGCAGAAGAGCAAAGCAACTGCACAGGCAGAAAAATTCCCCAGGTGAGAAACGAAGGTGGAAATTGTGAGGCCTATTGGGCATGTTGCATGTGTGCTGATGTGCACACAAACTGCTGCTCTCCCAGCTGTCCCAGGAAATGCCTGTGCAAATGGTGTCAGGGCATTGCTGCTACAATTCCGGTTCCAGGTGAAGGCTGCTAAAAGTGCATTAGTGAGACCAGTAAAGCCAAAATCATGCTGTAAGATAGGCTGAGTTCAGATTGCTTGCAATGGATGTGTTTTTTTTAAATGTCTTTCTTCACATATGCTGTTCTTTTCAAAAATGTAACTAAAAATATGGTATTTGGTTATGAAAGCACATGTTTCTGGTTGTATTTTTTGGAAATATGCGTTTTTTTTAAATCTTGGGGTAACTTGCAAAGTAAAGATATTAAATAAACAATACTGAAGCATCAGAATAGAAAGAATATAAGTAAGGGATGCTCAGAAAGTAGGGTTAGTTTCAGGCATAAAAAAGAAGCAGAACCCCACAACAATATAAAGGGAATTTTAAGGAGGGGAGGGGGAGAAAGAAATAAAAAGGAAGAGAGAGAGAGAGAAATGTTTCTAGAAAGGATGTTCGAAAGAATGTTCAAATGTTAGACTACAAATACTGCAGTAGAAAACTGACTGATAGAGCAAACACTTCAAAGCACTCTGTTTCCTACCTATGTCTTGCGAGAGGGGAAGGAGAATGTCGTTAACCAAAGACCAGCCATGATAGATGTGTTTTTTCAGGGAGATGCCTCAGAAGTAAAGCTTAGGCCAAACTTCCTCATGCCATTTTGTGTGTTCTGAGTTATGAAAAGATTTCCTTTGAATCCACTCGCCAATTTGCTTTCAAAAAAAAAGCAAATTACTTCAGGTTCTTGTTCTGCATCATAGTAGCTGATGAAAAATATCTTCCATTTGATCATCATCAGAAGAAAATAGAAATATCGAAAAGAAGTTTTCATCTAATTATTTTAACAAAAGCATTGGGAAGCCTTTCAGCAGTGGAGAACTTGAAGAAGTAAAATACAGTATTTGTTTGCTTATTAGTAAATAAAACTGATAACATAAGCTCAAAAATATTGCTGCGGAGCAGGTGTGTTCTTCTGCATCATATTTTATTCTGGAATTCACACTGAATACAGTGTCCATTATCACTAAACTAAGTCAAAACTGAACCAAAGCTGGGCAAGAGTTATTCATTGGGTAGATCGTTGCTATCACAGTTAAACAGGCTGCATATAGCTCAGGCTCAGAACTCTTGCCAGTTTCTGAGAGATCTGTATGAAAAAAAAAGAAAAAAAGGGAAAAAATATGTATATATTTACTATTTTATAACCTCTGTATTTTCATGTGTAGAGAAAAAAAAGAGGAAAGTTGAGTATTAAAATGCTCAGTAGACTTTCTATTAGAGAATTATAAGATATTTTGCAATATGAAATTCTTCCAAAATAAGTTAAAACAACTTGTTTTAAATGGTTGTAGTAATATACTGTTTGTGCAGTTCTATACCCTGAGGCTTGGGGAAATAATAATCATCAGATTAATACAACAACTTTAAGCCTCATCTTTCAGTTCACCCATCTCCCGCTAAATGTAATCTTCATATCATTGTGCCTCTATATGCAGAGAATGATAAATAGGAATCAGTCTTCAAGAATGCATTCGCCATCAACTTTTAATTTGAAGGGTTCTTAAATCTGCAAAAGTGACTAGTTTTCAAATTGATTTGGATGAACCAGCTCTGCGTTAATAGTTAGGAAATATTTATTCAATAGTTTGAGCCATTTCACCATCACATGCAATTTCATTTCCCGTTCCATCTTGCCATGTTCCAGTTGTCTGCTTCACTAGTTCAGTTGCTATTGAAGCATTCAGAAAACTGCTCTGAGCTGTAGGTTGTGTTTGCTGTTTCTCACTGTATGGATTTCAAGTACTATTCTATTCTCCTTAATACTTGAAATATTTATTTCACTGTTTTGTACTATATTGTTGGTAAATTGCAGCAATTTTAGATGCTATATAGATGACTGTTTTACTCCTTCTATGGTACAACTGTGGTTACATTTGAGATTGCCCTTCAAAATATAATTACATTCAGGACAGAATTGCTTGAAGTACTCCTTCCTATCAAAGAATGCAGACTTATTTAGTGAGAAAAAGTTATATTTGAAAGTTTAAAAAATGCATAGTGTTTAAGAGTAATAGAATTATAATTACTATTATTGTGCTCATATTAAGAATGTAATACTTTTTTTTTTTTTTCAAAATTTACATTTTTTACTTTACTCATTCAGTAAAACATCTTAGTTCCTGGTATATTTTCTCTTTTTTTCTTAAGCTCTGTATGAAATTTAGAAAATTGCATAAACCGAAAGTATTAACTTTGGATTTTTGATTTTTTTTTTTAAGATGTGAGGAAGCTCAATAACTGGAATACTGGTATAGGCATTCCCAAAGTTATTTCTTACATTTTTAGACATCCTCAGTATCTGTAAGTATAAGTAGTTGGATAAGTATACATTTAGATGATGAACCTGAGGAAGTTGTTCTTCTATTATATGAAACTATCTCCAAAAATCTGGAGATAAAAAATTTTTCTGGAAAAAATTTTCTCCAGTTGAAAATTTTGTAGTACAATGAAGAATGAGCTTCATATGTGAATTCTAAAATTATACAGAAATTACACAATTGATATTTCCATCTTTGTATATGTTTCCCTCCCTTGAAAACCAGTCTCAGTACTCATGAAAATGTTCAGGTAGTTGAACACATACAAAAGGGTTTTCTTCCTTTTCACTGAGAAAATACATCTCATCAACTCCTTTTGTCTTCAATAGCCTGAAGCACATTGGATAGCATGAACTCATTACTGAGTTCTGTTGATTTATTTTCTTTAGAAATAAAAAGGAACCCTGATACATGTATTTTCTCACTTTGTAGACTTCTGACCATATTTTGCCAGCTTATATATTTTTCTTCAATATTTTTGTGACCCATTTCTTGCAGAAATATTGTTGTATAACCTTATTTAGCTATATAAGAAAGATATTTTTCCGTGAGGCATATTGTACACAAAATTCATTAAAGTACTCTTAACAAGGGTAAACTGTACTCATCCTTTTTGCTAATACTTGTTTTATTTCTCTTGCTGATGAGACAAAAACAGATATATTTGTCATGAAGAACAAGATTTTGTTTGTGCATTATGCCAGATGTAATACAGTGCAGATCCACGTAT
The DNA here is from genome assembly GCF_059628265.1 of Tinamus guttatus. Taxonomy (NCBI): domain Eukaryota; kingdom Metazoa; phylum Chordata; class Aves; order Tinamiformes; family Tinamidae; genus Tinamus; species Tinamus guttatus. The sequence continues at coordinate 2,694,549 of NW_028288569.1, read as the reverse complement.
AGATGAGTTCTTTAGGAACTTTTTCTACTTGGATAAAGAAGTATCTAATGATCGAGGGTGTTGTAATTAGCTGACTGCCACCGTACATGCTCATCAAGTACGTTTACATTGACATAAGCAGAGATTTCTGGTTTAGGTCTGATTGGTAGGACATATGCTGACGCCACACATTCTTAGTTTCTGTTATAAACCAAGCCCCAGATCTGTGATTCACCTGCCTAAAGCTGGGGATCATGTTAAGAATTTCATACAGTTAGTGGGTAGGTCACATTATGGATTTTTGATACCTCATTCTGTCTTATGCATGAAAGCTTTTAAAAGTTTATTTTTGTGGGTGAGATCATCTTGAGTACCATGGTAATAATGTATGGTGTTTGAAACCTTTTTGTCCCCCTCTTCTCTTATTCCTAGAGAAGCTGTTCTATGCCAAAGACAAACAGATTCTCTAGGAGAGATTCCCTCTCTTGGGTCTTTTCCTCACCCCCAATTGAATAAATACATTTGTCTTTGTTGTTAAGTTTTATAAGTTTACTTTATGTTTCAAAGTGATACTCAAGAGCATAGCACTGTTTAGCAAGTCTGGAAAGCTTGCAGATACACTGAGCTGTAATGCAGTACCCTGATACATATGCTAAAAGCACAATAAGCAAGCATGCTGTCTCTTTGCTTCATTGCATCCAAGCAGGATTTGATCGTGTTTATTCTTAACCAGTCTGCAACTGAAGGTCTCTGTAAAATGCTCTTTTGACAATAATCTGAAGATACACTAGTCTGAAATGGACAATGTGCATAATAAATTACCTGTCACTCTTCATAGACCATAGTAACATGCATACTGCTGAGTTTCAAAACAACTGAATGCAATTTTGGATGCAGTTGTGATGGAGTAACTGTTCATGGAAAAACAAAAATTTTGATGTGCCAAGTCATGAAACTTTTTCTTCCAGAATGACCTCCTTCAGATTTCATGGATTGATCCATTGCTAGGTCTGAGGAGGGAAAGCAGTTAGTGTGTAGAAACTTCACAAAAGCAAATCAAATCCATGTTCTGTTGGAAAGATGAGAATAGAGATATATTTCTCATGGTATGGTAAACTACAACTTCACTTTTTGGCCTGACAATGATGCTGCTTCCTTTATCTCTGAACAGCCTTTTTTTTTTTCCTTCCATCAGCAGCAAATAACTCACTTATATCATCCTCCCTGTAAATGTCTGTTTGGAAGATGATTGAATTGTTCCTATCTTGTAAAGGAATGAGCTGCTTTATGTTGGTTGTATCATGAACACTGCATGTTTGCTTCATTCTTGTTTCCTTTCTAGTCTTCTAACTATTTATGAGTACTCATCTGCACAGCTGTCATTCAAAGGAAATGAAAGAACTAAGCACTTTTTTTCTGAGGACATATGAAAAATAATTATTTTTAGCATATTAGACTGCATGTGTTCTACCACTATTCTCTCTCTTGTGTTGCTCTTGATTCAAGGGTCAACAGGGAAAGGAACTAAATCGAAAAAAAAAATCTGAAACCAGTTGACCTTTTGATCCCATAGTAGACCTTGGTCAAAACACTACTTAAAAGTCAGCAAATTATTTCTGCTTTTGTATGAACAAGAAACTGTAAGAAAGACAAAAGCAAAGGGGACTATAGTATACCATTTAAAAGAGTAATTAAGCAATTTGTTAATTGTGCTTAATTGCTCAAAACTGAAACACATTAGTTGTTGGTAATTTCATTAGCCTTGTCATTTCGTCTGCTTCCACATTCTATTCAAATTTACAAAATAAGCTTTTTGGTAGCTTTTGTCAATTCACACTTGGCTGTTTGTTCTTAATTCTTGTACTTGTCTTCCTCCCCTTCCCCCACCAGCTGATCTCATTCTAAAATTCACTGTAAAAGTGCTTATTTCTCTCAGATGGCTATCAAAGGGGACTAAACAGCCTAGTTCAGATTACTTATCTGTAAGGTAAACATCTTTAAATTAGGTAAGATTTGTGTCACCGTAGAGATACACAGTATAAAAGTATAATTCTGGCTGTTTTTTAAAGCCTCAATAGGTGCTGACTGTTCTATATTCAAAATGACTGAAATAATGCTATTTCCTAATTCTTTGATAAGTTCGCAGTGGAGATAGTACATAGTTGATATGGAAATTAGTCAAAAAACAACTCCAAGAAACACTGGATTTGTGGAATACTCTTGCAGACAGGCAGAGTTCAGGGTTTTGGGGTTTTGTTTTGGTTGCCTTTCTGCATTAGTGATGAATATGTGGAAAAATACTTATAGTAGTGGAAGTTACATGTTTAACAATAAGAAGAGAAAGTTAAATTATTTGAAAAAGAAGGTAAAGATTTTGTAGTGATTCAGCAAGAAGTCAGAGTAGGTATCCTATGGTATACACTGAAAAGCTCAGGAAAGCACTGAATTTAAATTTCACCTGATTTCTTTGATCAGGGTGTAGTGTTGTGTTTTGCAGATAACTTTAATTGTACGCCTTCCTGGATGACTTCTTCAGGAGGTATGGTAAAGTAAGTGTGCTCACAAGGTGAGAATGTGAAAATCAGTCAGTATAGCTTTACTTACAAGGACTTGTAAGTCCTTGTATGAGGAGATAAGTATAAGTCCTTGTATGAGATAAGTAACCTTGTGCTTCTGTAAGTTTATTCTCTCCTATTTTAAGGACAACAAAAGCAGTCAAATTACGATGTCCTTAATTTATAGAACTACGAGCTGGTGTAGAAAAAGGTTAACTTGCTTGTACAGAAGTTATTCAGGTGAAAGTGGTGGAGCCAAAAAGAAGCCAGCAGACACAAAACCAACATTTGTACAGTTTTATGTTTCAATCCATCTTTAGGATGGTAAGCTCGGAAGCTCTCAGTTCTGGGAAGTTCCCTGAATGACCAATGCTCTGTCTTTGTAAAAAACACCACTAACAATAACAAAGAAAACAAAAAGGCTTGTTAGTCTGTCAGACCTATGTAATTAGGTCTAATTTTTTCAGGAGAAAGCAAAACTGTCAAACTTAATAGACAAGTCTGAATTCAGAAATGATATGTAAATGTAGTCGCGCTAAGATCAAAAGTGAGATATAATTTTGTTCTCTTGTATTCCAGACATGGTTGTTATAAATACATACTGTGTTGATCATAGACATGAACACCAGCTAAAATTAGAATCCAAAGGAGGAAGTCATTGTCTGTTCAGGGCATGTTTCAGCCTGTGGCAGTCACTCCTGCAAGAGGTCACATGGAGAACGTATCTGCATTGTTAAAAGGGCTGATAATATTATGATCAGTAACGTTGTTTCTTGTCAGAAAAGATAAAATCAGACCTTATGCTTTGGTATGAACTGATAAGCATAGAGGTTGAAATTTATTCTGCTGCTCAGTAAATTCCTTGCTTAGTGGGATTAACTGTGGAATGCTCAGAGGTATGTTGTTCTGTCTCTTTTCAGCATCAGGAGTTAACTTTGAGTGTCATATGTATCTTTATTTTCCTTGTGGCTCATGTATCTGATCTCAAGTGTAAATTATCATGAATATACCACTTGGAAATTTCATTCACATTCTCTTCTTTTGGTCCTCCTGATTTCAGGTATATACCACCAATCTTATCTACAAGCATTCTTAATTAACAACAAATCTCCCTGTCCTTTGAGAAATTAAGTATTGAAAGTAATGTACCCACAATCACAGAATATGAGATAGAGCCGATGGTCTAATAAATTGAAGAACCAACTGAATTTGTGACAAGATTTGAGGGTTTTGACTTTTTTGACTTTGGCATTTTATTCCATTCATCAAGATGAAAATGAGAATTTAGAATATCCATGTGAAGTTGAGAAAGAAAGGAAGATTTGGACCATCTCAGCAATCTGTGTTGAACTCACCTCACATTATTTCTAAAGCAAGATATGTATTTTAAACTTCTGTCCTGAAGACTTCTGCCAGCAAAACTGTCCCATTTTCAGATTAGTGCTTTGTTCAATGAAACATTCTCTCTCTCTCTGCTACTCACTTCTGTAGTAACATAATAAGTGCCAATAAGTTGTATCAAAGCATGACAAATTAACATCTGAACACAAAATAATCTTTGTTAGAATTATTTCAGTTACATTGTTTAATTATGCACTTGGTGCTCTTTTTAAGCTCTGATTATTGATAGCATTTTATGATTCACAGTTGCTGTTTTGAGCTTTGTTAATTAGTTGCTTAGGGTTAAACAAGTCACATGACAAGTTTTACCTGTCCCTTGATCAGATGACTGCTCAAATATTCCCGGCACCAATACTGATTCATGAGACTTTGGAATGAACTTTCAGATGTTTGTGCCAGCAGACACAGATTTATCGCAGGGACCAAAGGAACCGATTTCTCCCATTAGCACCTTTTATAGAGACTGGCACTACTATGGCCTTGTGATTCATGCTGCAGCTTCCTCTACTCCTGGTCAAAGAAGCATAGTCACTTGTGCTGTCATGAAGTGAACAGAAATGGGTCTTGAGATTCATTATGATGATTAGTCAAATAATTATTAACAGCAACTTTAGTTCCAGCTTTACTAATGAGGGTAAATATGAAGCGTATTTCTCTTATTTACAATATATTGGCTTCCATTTAGTTTTTGATGTAATTATATAGATTGAGTTTGAAATGCTTTGTAGAATCTAGTTCTGCTTGCCTGAGATATAGGCCAATTCCTTAATGCAGTATCTTTACAGATGTGATTAATTTGATGCGTCTGCTAGCAATCCTGAAAGCTGAAGAGATGGCAGGAGAGCCAGAGCTGTCAGCTTTGTCAACAAGAGCTTTATATCTCCTGTGTTTTAAAAGATTTTTGAGTAGGTGTTTATGTTTTCTTCCCCCCGCCTCCCACCCCTGGGAGAGGGTTTTTTTTTTTTTTTTTTAGCATCCACTTTTGGTCACTGTCAGAGGCAGGCTACTGGGATAAATTGGCTTTGTTTAATGGAGTACTGCTTTTTTTTTGCAATCCATCAAGACTTCACCTGGCTTGCTTTGTAGCCTGAATTAAAAATAGTATGGTCTGGTAATAAGAAACATCATTTTGAAGAAAAAAAGAAAAAAAAATACTGTGGACGTTCACTCTTCAAGCATGCCTCAATTGTATATCTTTTATTGTTTCAGCTCTCTTATTCCATAATAACTGAGTTTTAATTTATTTGCTGTAGTTGATGTGATGGTCAGTTCACAAAATTACCATTTTCATCTCCAAATGCCCATAAACCAAAGGCATGTTTGCTATTATCTATCAATTTTCCTCAGCGTAGTTCATAAGTACAAGACAGCTATGGTCATTTCCCTGCCCTGTCTCTCACAGTGGTAAGATAGGAACAGTCTGACAGGGAGTTTGGATTTTTTCTTAATAGGGTGAGCTACACTTTTTTTCAGAAGAGGTTGTTGACAAAAATTGTGAAAACAAGTGTATAACTTGCCAGAGAATCTGCCCCTGCTGAAAAAAAACATGAGAAAATTGTGCATGGATGATAGTTTTCTTCATTGTCAGTGATGAGTTGTCATGACCCACGTATGATACATTTAGCCAAGTTTTATGCTTTTAAAAGCTTTCTGATGGGCATTATCCGGATCTAAATATAAAAAATAAAAAAAGATTGTCCACTTCATGTAGAAATAATTTGCTAAATGGAAACAATCCTATCATTAGCAAAGTCAGCATGTAATGTTTAAGTAGCAGTTCAATCATGCTAAAATTGGACTCCTCAAGAAGCATATTTTTGGTTGAACCACATTATTTCTACTTAGTATTATTTATTAAAACATTCTGTCTCTTTCAGTGCTGTCCTTCCCATGCCCTCTAACTGGAAGACTCTACAATGTGGGAGCTTCATTCCCTCTTAACTCCATGTCTAGCTGTAAGCATTAATATCCTGTGGGCAAGATGTCCACTTTTGACTCTGGTACACTTATAAATAGGCCTCCATGTTGAAGACTGCGGAAGTTTTGGTAAGTTACAAATATATCTCACTCTTCTCTGAAGGTTTACAACCAATTTCAAGGGAGAGAATATGCAGAGTGGTTTTTCTCATTTGTACTAACTTATGTGCTCAGTGCTCAGTGGGCAAAAGTGGTTTGTTCCAGGTATCTGTGGAGTAGTAAATTGTCCTAAATAGAAGAGGCTAAGAGGAAGTGGGAGGATGGTCTATGTCTCGTTTGGTTTCCTGCATGCAGCAGAGGGAGCAGACTTTATCAGACAGTACCTTATTGGCATCTTTCCGATCCTGTGCAGAACAGACTACTTAGTGATTTGCACTAGGCTACTGCTCTTGAGAGTGCTCACAGTTTAGTTCAGTTTATTCTTGCCATGCACCTACATATTTTCCATTAGTTACTTTGTTCTCCTCTCAGTCCCTACTAATCACTTTGATATGATTTATACCTGCTGCCTAGGCAGTGCAGTACTGGATTTTTTGTTGTTGAGTTTGCGGCAATGAGGTAAAAGTTTACCACAGAAACACGCTGAATAGTTAGGGTGGGAATAGAGCTATTGAGATCTGGTCCAACCCTCTTGCTTCAGCAGGGTCCTACAGCACGTTGCCTCAAACTGACTCTCTCTTGTACTGGGAAGCCCAGAACTGTATACACTCAAGATACGACCTTACAAGGCTCAGAGGAGGGTGCACATCCCTCGACCTGCTGGCAATAAGGTTCTTCTCTGCCCATTTCTCCAGTTTGTTGAGGTCCCACTGAACAATGGCACAGTCCTCTGGTGTATCAACTGCTTCTCCCAGTTTTGTATCATCTGTGAATTTCCTTGAGGCACCTTCAGTCCCATCATATAGATTAAAGAATAGGGAGGTTAGCCAGTATTGACCCTTGGGTGCACTGCTATTGATTGGCCTCTGTTTTGTGCTACTGATTACAATCCTCTGAGCTCAGCAGCTCAGACAATTTTCAAACCACCTCACTCAGCTGCTCCATGAGGATGTAATGGGAGACAGTATGAAAAGTTTTACAAAAGTCAAAGTAAGCAACATTCACTGCTCTCCCTTCAACCACTAAGCCAGTCATTTCATCACAGGAGGCCATCTGTTTGGTTAAACCAAATTTCCCGTTCATAAGTCTATGCTGAATATTCCTGATCCTCTTCCTGTCCTTCACGTTTCTGGAAACAGTCTCCAGAATTAGTTGCTCCCTCACCTTCCCATGAGTATCCTTCTGGCCCTTCATAAAGGTAGTTGCTTTCTTCTAGTCCTCTGGCCTCAAGAGAGGTTTTTCCAACCACGCTTCCAAGGAAGTTGCATAAATAATGTATTTGCTTATCTCAAGGTGCTTGCATGCTTAAGGAGGAGAGGAAACTTCTTCTTCATCTTAAATTAAATTAGGTGTTTGAAGAGGGCCATTAAGTTTTAGCATTAACTTTTAGTATAAATGAGGTGCAGAGTTTATATCAGCAGTTGCAATTCATTTCTTCCAAAAAAAAGAAATTTCTTATGGTACTGTTCTTTCCTGAAAAGTGCATAATATAACCCATCTGGAGAGAGAATAACAAAATGTGCCTTAGCTTAGCAAAGCACATACACAATACTTAGATTGCAAATATTGTTCCAAAATGGAATCAGAAATTTTCTGATATAGTAACTAGCAAAATAACCTGCATCACAGAGAAGAATGTTGCTGTGGACACTGCACATGGAATGAAAATAATTTTTTCAAGGTTCAAGATGATCTTGAAAAAACAGCTATGAATAGGAAGGCCACTGAAACACCCCAAATGAGTATATAGATGTGTGATGTGCTTTAAGGAGATGATGGAAAACTTAACATAGTTGCCTACAAAATTTCTGGTATAATTCCTGATATTGAGACAAGTTAGTGTGCAGAGTTTAATGAATAGGTGTTGAAATATTAGTACATCCAGCATCATATGTCACAAAGATCTTACCACCTCAGTAACTATATTTTTGAGTCACCAGAAAATGCGGTGGGCTGTAGCTGCTTCTGAACAGATCCAGGGGTTCTGGTGTCCCGATATCTATCATGAGTTGTGCTTTGTGCTTATTGGAGCTCAGAGGAAAATGCCTATTTTTCTAGCAAGATGATTCACAGGAAACTTTATTATTTAAAATTATAAAAGTATGTTTTAAAAAATCCAGATTTTTGGCATCAGAAAAAAAATTAGATTTATTATTCTTAAGACTGAATATTTAGTACAAAATCAGAGTTGATGGAAAAAAAATCTAGTTGATTCTTTCCAGAAGACAAAAAGAGATCTGAGATACTGAGCTTCCAGCACCAAACTTGACAAATTCGTGCTTTTCTTTAAGTCAGTTTCCCACCCAAATATTACAGTACAATATAGCATGATAATAAAATCTACTTTAATGTCTTGCCCAAGTTGTTCTTCTCTGAGGAATTAAAATATTCTCAAACTTTTTCTGTCTATTTATATGATGCTATTTTAATTGCATGTCAGTGGCTTGGAAAAAGGCGAGTGACGAATTGTGCCCACAGGAGCATTTGGCACATAATTTTTTTGGACTTTCAATTTGATGCAGCTCACTTGAGGCAATAAACATGACATTCCTGGAAAAGAACTGTATTACAGTCAACTTGATGTCACGATTATTAATCTCCAATCAATCACAGGGCTTTCTATGACAAACTAAATTAAAAAAAAAGAATGCCTCCCCACTTCTCTCCCACACTCCCCCCAAATCTCAGAACAGCACAGTGCACTTACTAGTGTTAAACAAGTTATGTAATTGCAGCTTATTGAGCTCTTAAGGAGAAAACAAAAGCTTTTGTTTTGTTTTGTTTTTTTAACTGCAGAAGACAATATTTATATGAGAAAGAAATGTTTTTAATCAAGAAAAAGTGAAATATAGCTAAACTAGCAGTAATGATCTTTTAATCAAGAAAAAGTGAAATATAGCTAAACTAGCAGTAATGATCTTGCTGAATTAGAAGAAAAGTACTTGAATAGTTAAAGCAAAGCATAAGGATTTCATGATCTGTCCTCAATCCTGTGACTGAGTCATTATGTTTTACAAATAGATTGTGGTAGTCTTTGGTAAACTACCTAGTTCAAAATCTGGCCACAGTTGTCTTTGCATACAGACACCTTTGTTCTCTTTTATGTTGTGGATACGTGAGCTGATATTCTTATCAAGCTGTGGGAAAGAATTATCAGTGAGGAGTGCTTTGAGAAAATGGGTCTTGTGTTATTCCATAAAATGATAATATCTGTTAGCCTATCTATATGGTATGTGTATATATTCACATAATACTAATATATATCAATAGGGCAGAAAAGAATTATTTTCACAAAGTATATGCAGGTAGACATAAACTTTTCCAAATGTATGTCACCTATATCACCTAGGTTTCTTATCTAAAAGTCATGTCTGTATGGTTTTCTTTCCTCTTGATCAGTCAGTTGCTGTACCCTGCTTCGAGGTAGCAGCCTTGTCTCATTGCCTTCCCCGGAAAGTGGTAAACTTCTTGGGCTGTAATCAAGCTTTGAATCTGTTGATAAGGTCATAAGCCTGCTGCTGTAGAAGTGCCACTGCACAGCTCACTACAATTACTCAAGCACTTTACTGTCCTCCTTGATGAGGAGAAACAATTGGCATTTATAATATTCCTACAAGTGACCTACTGCAGTCATCTTTGAAGTGCAATAAAACAAATCAAGTGCTGCACTTCGGGCATTCTTGGGTAGCAGGAAGATGAACCAAATGCATCTTGTTTTGTCCTCATGAAGAGTGATCTGAAGCAAGGTAATTGACCTTTCTGATACAATTATTAAATATCTGGTCAAATCTCAGCGTGATAAGCAGGCTCTAGATGTGCAGAGTTTGTTACTATACGGAAATGTGCTGAAATGGAAGTCTTTCAGCTAGTCAGAATACAAGGGTACCGTACTGATCCATGACTGCACACTTAATTCTCACTTATCCAAAGCATTATTTTTGATTAGGCAGTAAAGTCATGCTGAGCGTAGTTCAAGACAAAACATAATAGGTAATGCCTGCCCTGTAGTGAGTAGCTGAAATATGCAGAAAGTGCAGAAATGGAGGAATATGTTTAAGGAAAGAAGACACTTTTGGGGGATTTTAATATAATATTGCTATCGCTGATATTTGGCCGTGCACTGCAGAAAAAGGAACAAGGCCTTAGTAGAAAGTGTTGAGTAAGAACAGTCATTTTGCAGGCTGTGCTGGAACACATAGTCTGAGGAACTGAGAACATGCAGTTGAAATCCTAGAAGAGTAAAGGCTAAGGGCCAGGGTTCTTAGCCAAGTGGACAAAGATTTAGTCTAATATGTTTCCTACAGTTTCTGCCATATCGAAATGTGAGATGCGAAGGTTGATATGGCAAAATCTGATTTGCATGTATTTGCTTGGTGAGGAAACCCAGGTTGTGTTGTAGCAGATTTATTTCTGAGTAGTCATACAAATTTGTGCTGAGAATAAAGGTAAGTAGCTGGGCTGGGATCAAAGGAATGGTAAGGAATGGCACCTATTTCTACTTTTTGACTACAGTGGAAACTTTCTTTGGTAAGTGATCTGATATTTATTCAGGGTTATGTTGATGGCTTCATATTGCCTTGAGGTCACATTATTGACAATAAAAGCTTTAAATTTCAAAGGAAGAAGTATTTTGAAGATTTTAAAATTGGCACTGTCGGAAAGGATGATCAGCTGAAGGAAATTGTCTTTCTCTTAACTTCCGGTGCTGAGAGTTTCTAAGGATCAAGCTGTCAAATGCAGGAAGACAAAACTGGGTCCACAGATTCTGAGATGTTGTTTTCCACTATTATATAGGAGGAGTTGGTACAAGTTGTGGTACAAAGGTAACTACTTTACTTTTGTATGTGGCAAGGTTTAGGATTGAAAGTCAAGCTTGGCTTTTTGGTAAGGAGCCAATATAATGGTTGAAGTACACAAGATGGATAAAGCTGTAAAAAAAGGAAGAAAGAAGCCAGCTGGAAACCTTGTTACCCACTATGTCTCCCACTTCTATTACTGATTTCTTCTCTGTTGTGCTTTGGTGCTGATAAGTAAGTGCTATTGTTAAAAAAAAAAGGCAGAAAAGGTTCCAGTGACTCTTGCCAGGATCTTATGTGAAGGGACTCCACTTAATGATTACTACCAGTTGGGATGGTCCTCTGTTTATTGCCTTTGGAAATGAAAAATACAGCCTGACTACTTCTGCCAGATATTAAGCTGTCATCCTTCCAGTGTTTATTCAGCACACGTTTTCAGTCAAGCACAATGTCACAATGAACTCATGATCGATCCAAAATACCACAAATGCCTGACTGAATAATACCCATAATGGTAAATGTGGAAGGTCTTAATCTGACCTTCCTTACATTGATTTTATAGTTTTTATAGCATAGTTGCCTTCTGTTAGGGTGGTTCTCATTGATATTGTGAGATCAAAATCAGACCAGACACTTTTACTCATAAGGTAATGCTAGTGGTTTGGTAACATTTCTAAAAAGAAAACTAGTAAATTATCCCTTGGATACTTCTTATTGCCCTTTAGGTTGTATTTAGTCTTCATGGGTAAATCTACTTTATGGCTTTATTAAAGAGGTGATAGTAATCTAGTGATAATGTGATCCTTGAATGTCAATGTGTGGACAGTCTTGCCAATACTTGGTAAGGTATCTGCGGAACAGTGTTCCACTGTAGCTTGTGGTGATAGGCAGTAGCTTTACTGGCCGGTTGCTGATCTTATTCACATTCTCAGTCAAATATTCTGTGTGAGTCCAGGATTTAAATGTTTGCCAATGCTGCTATATCAGGCACCTAAACAAAAACTGGTCATGGAAGAACTACTAGGAAGAAAATCTTAAAAAATAGTGTCTGGTCCAGATAGTTTATGTCCTGAATCTAGCTTGTGCACCTGCATTGATCAGTGTGATAGTGCAGAAATAGATCAATAGTGTATATTGTGGATACAATTCTCGGAATGATTTAGGATACAATCTGATCCTTTGAATTTGGAAATGGAAGTCGGAAAAATGTTTCTTAAGGAAAAGACTCTTTATAAGTGAAGAAATTGTGGGAGTTGAACTCTATCTGTTCACATGTATTTCTGTGAAAGAAACTACAGAGATAAACGTGGCCAATTTTCAGGGCTTCCTGTACAGGCTATCTTGATGTTGCGAGCACTCCGTATGCCCTACACTGGGAGTTCCATAAAATTCTCAATTTTATTTTACGATACAAATGCTGCCAGAGAATAGATGATATATTACGCTTGCCCTGTGCTGGTCTTAAAGCAATCTTCCCTCCCTGTGTGAATCCTTCCTTGTAAGGTTTTATTCCAAAAACTTTTACTTACTGGCACGAATTGGCTGTGTAATCTCCCCTCTCTCACACACACATTGTTTTTCTTCCTGCTGTTTTTTTTTTTTTTTTTTGTCAAATCCCTTCTTTGCATGTCAGCTTGTAAATTGATAACTGTAATATCTTTGTCTGAAAAAATATCCAGGAGATATTAATTTTTGCTAAATATTCTAACTAATCCTGAAGCAAGGGTAATTTTTTTTCTGGCTTTAGAAAACATCTCTCTGATTCTCGCAGAATCAAAATCATTGTTATCTAAATGCTACTTTAATCATATTCTTTGTAGAGAAGTATATTTTATTTTATTTTTGTGTTTGATTTTACTCAACAAATTCTTCAAAAATTATGAACAATAATTTGGAAATTCTAAGATATGTGGTCTTCCTCTGTTATGTAAATGATGGTATCAGGATGGACTGAGCTTTTTTTTCATTATCAAGATAACTGTTGGGCTAGTATTGGTACACTATACAAGCACTTAATGCTACAGATAGTTCACAAATGCTGTATCTTATCAGTCCTTATTAAAACACTTGTTTCTGCCACGGCAAACAGGGCATGAAAATGCCTCAGCTGTATTGTTTTAGTGGAAAAAAACCCCACTAACTTTGATAATCAAGACCAATCAAAGCAGATACTTCTAAAGCGCAGGGGATTTTGACTTTTGTGACTTGCAGATCTGTGATTAATAATGGTACTTAATTTATGTCTGCCCATGTTACTTGAATAACTGTAAACTATAAATACATAGTTTGAGTATTTTTGTGATGCTTTTTATGGAATGGGTGTTACATGTTTTAAAACCATAACCTCTGTAGAGCCGGACAGATAAGCTGTTCTGAGGTACTCCCGTAGCATGGGTTTAACTCTACAATATTTTTTTTTGAGTTCTGTACAACTTAGCATTGATTAACTGTTTTTGGAAGTCTTCCATAGCCTTCAAAGGAGCCAGAATTTCATCTATAAAGTTTAATGAAAGTTATAGAACACTTAATCTCTCTAAGGAAAAGTGATTTCTTTTCAGTGACAAAAACCTTCATTAAAACAGAATAAAGGTTGTGACTTCCTTCTTCCAGGACTTCCAGAACTTCAAGTTCAGCAAAATTCAATTATCTGGCAAGGCTCAAGCTTTAGTCTCCAGTTGAATTCAGTTTCCAGCTAAATGGATTGTGTGAGACTCAGCTGCACTGCATGAATGAGAGAGTGGAGCAAAGTTAGGTCAGGTAGCACCTGTTGTTTAAGGTGATGGAGACTGTCTGAGTGTGATCGAAGGGTTGATAAATACCATGGAACTATGTCATATTGCAGCATTCCATTGGATTGTAAAGCTTAATTATAATTACGTGTGGTTTGTAACAGGCAAGGTCAGAGATATATGTATTACTAATGGATAATAGAAAATAAAAGTTCTATGATATGATTTCTTTACAAAATTAGTAACCTTTTGTAGAGATAGAGCTTTATGGCAATGTAAGAGTCACTCCGGTGGCACTACAGTCTTCAAAAATGACGAAGAGGAGGACCTGGGCAACTACAGGCCAGTCAGTCTCACCTTGAGCCCTGGAAAGGTGGTGCGGAAATGCATCCTTGATGTTACCTCTAAGCAGGTGAAGGATAAGAATGCAATCAGGAGCATTCAGCATGGTTTTACAACGGGGAAATAGTATTGAACCAGCCTGATAGCCTTCTATAATGGAATGACTGTCTGAGTAGAGGAGGAAAGAGCAGTGGATGTTGTCTACCTTGACTTCAGCAAAGCTTTCAGTGCTGTCTCCCATTACATTCTCATAGGTGGACATTATCCTGTCCACTATCAGGACAGGGTTCTGGGAAACAGGAACAACTCTATTTGAACAGGGTAATTGAACTGGATGATCTCCAGAGGTCCTTTTCAACCTCAGCCATTCTGTGATTCTGTGATATGTCTTGCAAGCAATGTATGCTGTACCTACAAGCCACAACTAGAGTTGTAACCGAAGGATGGCAACATGAGCTGCTGGTACTATAAAAGCATAGCCCACCAGTATCCTGCAGTGCTGTGGTTTTTTAGCTATTATCTGCAAAGTGGTGGAAGTATATTTCACATGCTATAGAAGTGCTGTTAGCGAGCTTCTGTTTAGAAGATGCTATCTCTGTTGGTTAACGCAGATTTCACCTCTATCATTTTTTAAGCATAATTTAAAAACCATAATATCTATATAATACAGTTATTTCACTTTTAAGTTGGCAAAACACATCAGCTTTCTTAAATGTTTTTGAGGCCATTCCAAACTGAGCTGTGCTTTATCAAATCCTTTTTAATTAAAGCTCAGTTTCAGTTGATAGCCTCGAACCATAAGCTCCATAACTCAGTTCTTCTCTGGACTATGTTGAACAGATTCTTCTGAATTTTGAGCTTAATATAAATCTACACAGAGTGTTTTCTGAAACTGCTCAAAGACTTCTTATATCTCAAGGACTCCTTATATCAATTTAAAAGCTGAAGCTGTAATTGTATATTTTTGGATAGCTGAAGCAAATATTTTTCTAACAAAAAAAGAGTGTACTCTGATCCAGCTAATCTATTTATGTCTCCCATCAATTTTAGACATTTTCATACAGAAAAATACGTAATTCTATTAGTGAATAGATAGGACTCAGTTATAATTTACTGTCAGTCTTTTGTGGATCTAAGGATTTACTTATTGGCCTTGATATTATGTAGAATTTAAAAGGTATCTGTTTTGCCAGAAGACAAAACTAAAGATCAAATAACTTTTTTTTTATTTTAAGGAGAGTATCAAGTAGTAGTCTTTTTCTGGTTGATAAAGGACAAGAAGGTGATTGAAAACAGGTAGTGTGGACATATTATGCAAAAATCATGCCTGACAAATCTGTTTGCCTTCTATAATAAGAAGAGTGGGTGTGTGGAGAAGGGGCGGACAATGCAGGTTGTTTACCTTGACTTTGGCAAGGCCTTTGGTGTGGCTTTTCTATGTTGTCTTTGTGGCCAAATTGGTGAGATATGGAATTAGTAGAGTGGACATGAAAGTGGATGGAAACTAGCTGGAGTGCCACACTCAAAATGGTGTCAGCAGGAACACAAAATGATGTCTGATTGCTAGTGGCATCTCCCAGGGGTTAATACTGATGCCAATACTGTGTAAAGTCTTCATCAACAATCTGCCATGTGCTGTCCTTAGCTGTAGTAATCCCACTGGGGCCAACTGTTGGGAAACAGCTTTGGAGAAAAGGACCTGGGGTCCCTCTAGACAGAGGGCTGAACACAATTTAGTAGTGTACTCTTGCAGCAAAGGTGGCCAACGGTATGCCAGGCTGTTTTTAGTGACTATTCCTTCTCTTTGGCACTTGTGATACTGCATCTGGTCTGGTAAATCTGCACAGGCTATTTCTAATCATCTTCCAGTCCTTCATGTGCTTGGGAATAGATTTGAGGAGCATTTGCTCCATTATTTTCCCAGGGACAGGATTTGAGCTCACTGGCCTTAAACCAGATTGTCCAGTAAGATGCAGTATGTGGTAAGCAGATATTGTATAAGATAGTATTTACAAAATAAAATAAAATAAAATAAAATAAAAAAGCAGGCTGAATTTTGTTTGGTCTATGATAGATCTGAACCATGTGACACTTAATAGTGACACCCTTATGCAGAGCTAATTTACCCATTAAAATCTTCTGCCTGCTTTGGCAGAAATAGAAAAGGGAATTCTCATTCAAGATGAATACTGCTAGTGTAGAATAAAATAAACGCAAATTATCAACATTTATTTTGTTTATGGCCAGACAGGAAACACTGTTTTGCATTAGCCGATAACCTACTTGTAAAATAAACCCAGCTACTAAGCATTTTGAGGTGTAAGTGTAAAAAAACAAGTAACTTGGATCTTTTTAAAGAATTCGTAAGGAAGTAATTGTTTTGTAAATGTTTCTGACATGGAAATATCCTACATGAGGACCTAAAAGAAGGATGTAATCTCAGACATTGAGATTTTGCCTTTAAAGTTTCTGAAAATCCCTTCTGATATATCTTAGAAAAAGAGATATACAAAAATTGTCTTCCCAGTGTTTAAGGTATGTGTTGGAAAATGAAGCAAGATGCAAGATATGGAATTAATAATATATTATTTTCCATTTCATTTTTAATAACTATGTCAAATTTGGATTTTAATTTATTTTGAATGTGAACCTATTCTGAACCTATTCTGATTTTCATTTAGTTGCTCATGCATTAATTCTCCTGAACAGCTAAATACATTCCTTGACAACTTACGCAGATTAAATATTCTGTTAGGGCTTTCAAAAATTGAGCAGATATGAGTGTAAAATTACAAAAGATTTAAAAAAGAAAACAAAAAAAATAGCAACTGCTAAGATGGACACTCACTGGCGTTCTTTGCTATGACAAAGGAAGATAAAGATTAATGACAGCAGAAAACAAGATGAAGCACACAGAGATTTCTGTGCAGGAGGAAAGCTAAAGCCAACAGGAGAACTTCATAAAAGAGTTCTAGCCTTATTGAGAATAAGATCTCTCAATTATGTGCACATTTGTCCCTGTCATTAAAATATGTGCATATTGTTTTTTTACAGCATGTAGCTGCTGTATTTTTAAGATGACTCTCGGCAAATCTAGAGATCTTAAAAATATTGTTAGCTTTGTTTGCTTTTCCAATCACATATGTGTTTCGATACAAAGATAGACTGCTATTCTTGCATTTTGGGGGAATTTTTAAAATGGCAGCATTTTGTGCATGACTAGAGATAAGGTCTCCTCCACAGGTCTTGAGTTCCACACATAGCAGTGACTCTAAAACTGATAGTTCAAGAGTCAGTCTTTCTAATCATAACCTTCACCTCCAAATGATTGTCCATCCTCATCTTTGCTGCTCTAATTCCAGTGATGTTCAATTTTTTGTTCTCTATCATAACATAATGTTAAAACCCTTCAGTGTGCTCTCCTTTCTGTTTTATATTAAAAAAAAAAGTGGAAAATTCTGCTGGAAATCCTTTTGTTTTACTCTGGGAACCATTGCATCTTCAAAGTTTTGTTTTTATTGCCTACCTTTTCAAGCAGAAGCACAGGGTCATTAATAGATTCTCAAAGACCAGCCTCCATCTAAATAAGTATATTATCGGGATGACAATCTGTAAAACTATAGTTTAGTTTCTGGAGTGGAGCAAGCTATACAGTGCAAATAACTGAGCATACATGGCCTATTTCGGCCCGGATTACTCACACACCAGTTACTGTGCTGATTCATTCTACGGAATAATTTACAGCATGCCAAAACTGAAGCAAAAATGCGTATTTTCTTCTGCAAGTAATAAAAATTCAGAAACTGAGAAGTGCATTTTTAAAGCTTTTCTTTTTTTTTTAAATAAACTCTCAGGAACTAATTCTGCTAAATTATAAAGAACACCTCATCAATGCACTTGTGTTTTCTTTAGCAGTTTAGGAGTGCTCAGTATGTGCTGGTTAATTCAGATTAAAGCTGTCACCTCATTAGATAAATTCAATGATAAGATATTTACTTTATGTAAATGTTTGCCTTTGTCATTAAATGTGATTTCTATCAATACTTGTTAATATTTTTATATAAAATCTACTGTTGAATTCTTCTTTGTCAATAATTTTTTTAAGTTGTGCAGGAAATCATTATATGCAGAATAGCTGAAATAAATTATGCCTGCTCATTTTCAGGGAAAAATTGAGGAACGTTTTGCCATTTCTCTTTGAAATCAAGCTAATTAGTAGAATCCTGGCCAAATTCATCCCTTGTGTCATTGCACTGATGTCAATGTGAGCGTTGTTCACTAGTTTTTATCTTGTTATTGCAAGATGTGGTTAATTTGAGAATTCGGCATCAGTTATTCAAAATTCCTAGTTAACCCAGGTGAGGCCTGCAGTTTTTGCTCTTGGCTCTTCCAGCACAAGATTGTTGTGGCCATCCAAACGAACGCTCATGGGACATAAGCAGGCATGGGTTTGTTGATTCCAAGACCTGTAACTGTGATGGCGGGATGCACCTTTTCTGAAGTGGGAAGTGTTCTGTATTTTGATAAACTGGTGAGTACATATGTAGTGACATGGTAGAAGAGGAGTTGTGGTATGAAGCTTTTAAGTCTCTGTTAAAGGTCTGTAGTTTGCCCCGCTTGAAGTTAAACATCACGGTTTCAGTATGCCAGAGTTTATGGGGTATGTGCAGGGCACTGGAACTAATCTTTTCTGACAGCCCACCTGATCTGTCACATATGG
The DNA here is from genome assembly GCF_059628265.1 of Tinamus guttatus. Lineage (NCBI taxonomy): Eukaryota > Metazoa > Chordata > Aves > Tinamiformes > Tinamidae > Tinamus > Tinamus guttatus. The sequence goes on along the minus strand of NW_028288569.1, from coordinate 2,675,951 downwards.
AAAGTGTTCCACCAAAAAATAGATAGGTTTCAAATTTCCATTTGATTACATTTGATTGATTACACTTTCACTTGGCTATATTATTCAATAAACGCCACCTTGCTAGAAAAGCATCATGCGCTCCAAAACAAGCAACACAAGCAAGTTTGTATCTTCAAGTAATGATTTTGTGCTGTGTGAAAATGAACTGCTATTCTCTAGGCACCTGATCAACCCAACCTGAATATATCATGCTTGCAGAAAGGTTCGTTTAGTATTCCTTTTTTTCGACAGTTTTCTTATCATTTGCCTTAATGATAAATATCTATGTGCTAAACAGAAACAGAAAATGATGCGTGCATGAAAGAGCAAGGAAGGAAGCTACACAAACTTCTCTACCATCCTCAGATACCAACACTCAATTAAGTACACGTTGTTGTTGTTTTAGTTGCCAGCAAGCAATTGCTGAAATTCAATTGACCTATATAATATCTGCATTTCCCTTCCTGAGCTCCATTCAGTTTCGTCACCTTCAAATACTTGAAGCCTGAGACACATCTCTGGGAGTGTTCCAGGTAGTTTATGGCTCTATTCTATATTATATAGATATATAAATATGCCAATTTTTAACTATGCATTCCTATATTTTTTTCCAGTCCCTTTTACTCAAGTGCTTATAAAACATGGTTTTTAAACTTGCTTCTGACAGCACGTAAGAAATATTTGCAGGCTGTTTCGCTTTATTTTTTTACTACAGCAGGATGCCTCAGTCAGAAATGCTGCTGTTGGCAGAATTTTAAGTCTTTTCCAAGTTGATCTTTCAGTCTCAAAGTGGCTTGTGTGAATGTGACACTCATAGTTTCTACTGTGCATTAGCAGTATTTCAGCTTCTTGTGATCAGAGAAGAACTAACCTGACCAAACAAATAGGTAACCTTCTAATCAAATGTACTCAGCAGCAGGATCTTCCTTGTGAAAGGAACAACCAGGACATAACCATCTTGGCAAAGAATCACTGCAAGCGGTCACTTGTCCTCTAGTAGCATGGCCCTGCTCCACACAGTGTCTGCTGCGGTCAGTGACCATCCACACTGTGAGCAAAAAAAGCTGAAAAGCTGCTAGGGGCTAAAAGTTCTCCCCACCTAGATTGGGACTTCAGAAATTTCCTGCTAGAATAAAACGTATTATCTGAAATAGAGTTAGGGGTAATATACCTATATGTAGATACAAATCAGTTTCATAAATACCAATACATCTTCTGTTTTGCTGGAAGTTTTTCATCAGTGAAAATATAAATACTTGCAAAAAGCAAGTGGCTGCAGGTATTCTGTAGCTATTCAGGATTAGATGAATCCTTTCATAATAATATTGAGGCCTTCTATGTCTTTCTATCTATTTTACTTTTATCAGTGTTACTCTTAAAAAATAAGAAAGAAAATAAAAATAAAAATAAAGAAAAAAAGAGCCAGGCTAACCCATATTATGATCTTAAAAAAGAAAAAAGACTCTTTTCTACTTCCTTATCAAGGTAAGTTAGCTTCTTAGCATCATCATAGCATCACAGAATCATGGTTGGAAAAGACCTTTGAGATCATCGAGTCCAACCGTAAGCCCCTCACCACCCTGCCTGCTAAACCACGTCCCTAAGTGGCTCATCTACACGTTTCCTGGGCACTGGCAGAGACGGTGACTGCACCACTTCCCTGGGCAGCCTGTTTCAATGCTTCACCACTCTTTCTTATTTTCAAGATTTTTACTACAATCCTAGAAGCAAGAAATTTGCCCTAAAAAGTAGATTGCATAGTCTTGCTGCAACTCGAGTTTCAGAAAAGCAAGCCATTTAAGTTGTGCATTGCAAGTCCCATTAGTTATACATTGTTAATGATATTTTTTGCCCTATTTATTCTGTTCAGAACATTCTATAATCTAAAACAATCTGGGGCTGTCCTGTCCCTAATACAGTAATAGCATTTTTTAGTATACATGCATTTAAGGCCTTACAGAATGTTTTATCCCAAGTTTTTCCAGTGGTCTTTCATCTCTCTTGCCTTTCTTCTAGGTAGGATAAGGCTGGAGAAGCTGGTGTCTCTTTAAGCTGGCATCCTCCCCTCTCAGAATGGTGCTTTGGAGGAAGTTGTGTTTCTCTCTTTTCTTTAGGAGAGGATAAAAATTCTTGTCTCTGTTGCTATTTTTTTTCCTAAAATGGTTTACTTTACCCCAGCCCATGTGAGTCCTGAGAGGTTGCTGCTCAAATGGCAATCACTCTGTGGTAAGTATGGGTCTGTCTATGGGCACATAGCTAACACAAGGAAGAGGGCAGTGTGGCATGTGGGTTCTCTGAATGGCTGAGGATTGTTAATTACTTTTTTTAAAATTTACTCTTCAGTTTCTGTCGTGAAAGTAATATGATTATCTAGCAGTATTGGTTATTAACTGAGGAAGCACCTGTGTCATTTTTGTTCTCTTGTACTTCCTGCATTATCTGAACGAAGTTTCACATAATGTCTAGAACACTGTCTTCCTGCACTCTGAACTTACAGAAAAACATGACTCTCTTTAATTAGTGTGTGTAATTTGAACAGTACATTGTTTCCTGAATATGGGGAAAATGAAAGAATTCCAGTGATTTTAGTAAGAGACTGTCATGTCTTTTATTTCTTAGTAAAATCTGTGGAGTATTGTGGTAAAATATAGCATGTGCTGTGTCAGAGAGGACAGAGAGGTCACTGTTGTGCAGTGATTAGCTAAATCCAATTGAAATACTCTTTGTTTACTTCACTTGAGTTTATCATTCCAAAGCCAAAAGTTTGAATAATTTTCACTTAGTAATCAGAATTACAGAAGGGGCAAATAAGTCTAAAGGTTTGCCAAGTATGATTTATTTTCGCATTTGTGGTGCTTAATGGTTTTTGTAAATTTCAATTTGTGTTAGATAATTTATATCAGCTTCAATTTGCATCAATTTTGTGAGTGCATGGGTGTCTCTTTATGGTTTAGGGAATTAATAATCTGAAATTTCCAGACACTCATATTAATCAAATGTCTTATTACAAGGAGAATACTTCTTATTATCATACATACAAGGCCAAAAGAAGCACTAATTGCCTTGGCTTGGTGCAATTATTCAGCAGTTATCTAGACAATGACAGTATATGCAAACCTTTTCCTATGTTGTACCTTCTTTATCATTAACACAATAACGGTCACGGAAGTTGCCCTTCTTCTTGAAGCTTCCGTAACTCCCAGATAGTTCTGTGCTGCACAAGTTTTACTAATTTCTGTCTATGTAAGTGCATATATCTTCACACACACAAGCTTACGTACATAATATAGAGAAATACATGTTTCTATAATCCACTAAGAGAGACTTCTGTGCAGCGCAACCAAGATGTCTGCAGCTGATTTGAAATGCCTTGGATTTTGTTTTGATTTACATTTGTTTCCTCCTTTATGTGTTTCTAAGATTGTCGCTTACCTACAATATATTTCTCTCTCTCTCTTTTTTTTTTTAATCTAAAATTGTACAGAAAAATAGCATAATGCTATTCAAATTAGGGAACACACTTGATATAGATATTTTCCTATAGCAAGGCCTGGATTTTGCTGCTAAGGATTCAACTTGCACAGATTTACCTATCTCTTCTATGAAACAGAGAAACCTATTTTCCATTCTGGTAATGCAGTATAACAAGTGTTTCCTATGTTAAAATCAACTGTAAATGGAAGCATTTACAGTGGTTTGCTGCATTAGCTGAGCATGTTCTCATGGAACTACTATGTGGGTAGTCATAACATGCCCATTATATAGCTAGCTGTGTTATGTGTACTGAGTGCTGATAGCGTGGGCTGCCTCAGAAGTCTAGCACTTTATTTCCTGTCATCAAACTGATGTGTAAAGCTGGCAGAAAGTTTTCCTTGAAAAGTAATCCAAATAAGGGAAATTAAAAAACAGACAAAAAAAAAAAGCATCTTACCTTTTTAACTAAAAAGAACTACTGCCAAAATGCAAGATGTTTGGTTTGTTCTAATTTGATGCTTTTCTTATTTATACAGGAAAGTTTTGTTTTAATTTGTTTTCCCTTTTCTTCCACAAAGGGATGGAAAAGAAAGTTCAGTTTATTTCCTTACATTATCTCATAAGCTTATATATTTTATTTCATTAAACAAAAATTTTTAAAAATCCAAATATGTCTGGCAATATGTCCCAGTCAAGCACAACCATGTTCTGTGCTACAATATTCTGCCTTCAAAAAGATCTTCTTTTAATATAATTCCAGATGCTTCCATCTATTTTTTCCTCATATTTTCCCTACAAAAGAATTTCTAATACTCTGATAAATCTACATATTAAACACAGTAGTAGGGCATTAAAGGCTTTTAATATTTACATGTTTACTTTTTCTACTATCTTCTACCTGGGAAGTTTATAATAGTCCCTTATTTTTCTTTTTAAAAAGAAAAATTTGGGACATTTCTCCTTCCATTTGCAAGCCTGTGAAAGTATTGACTGGAGATATTTTTAACACAGAACTTGGTGTATAAATGTGCATGCTGTCTCTGATTTTATGCCTTGTACTCATTTACATTTTTCCTTTGATGTATCTTATTTCAGTCAAATTGATTGTTGATGCTCTAACTCACAAAAGTACAATAAATTTTTCATTATTAGTATTTAATATATTTTGGTTTTCATGATTTCTGTTTCAAACACTTTGAATTTGAATAAATCCACTTAAACCTGAAAGTATGAAGTAAGCTTGCTACTCATGGAGGAAATAGAAATTATATCCTTGTGCTGAAACATAAGTAAATAGGCACAAGCAATTCCTGACTGATGTTTCTGTGACATTGAATATATTCAGTAAGGAGCTGGAATCTCCTTGAATAACCCATTTCTATATATAGCTTTACTTTGGAGTTATGTGGGGTGTGTTTGCTCTTTCCTGAAAATTATCAACCTAGTTATTATTTATTTTTTAGTTTGGGAGCATCTTTTCTATTACTACTAGCTAAATATTTGGAAGAATCTTTTAAGTCATGACTTCTCCTCCATTCTCTTGCATCTCCTCTTTTGCAGAACAAAGACAGACGGTTCTTTCGACCTCTCTGCAGAGGTCAAGTTCTCCAAACCTCTCAGTCTTTTTGTTCTCTGCCATACATGGTCATATTTTTGATTCTCCCCCTTTAAGTGTTGTTCCCAGAGTTGCACGCAGTTAAGTGCTTCAGCTGAGGTCAAATAGCCACTTTTATCACATCATGCCTATCCAGAAAACAGAATAAAGTTTGTGCTGCAAGCTGATAAAATCCGAGCATTATTGCATGTTTTGTGTCAACTGAAATGCAAATATTTTTGGTTTATTTATTTATTGCTTTAATGCTATCTAAAATAATATTGTTGGACTTTATTATAATGGTTTTCTTCATATTTCTCAAGGATAGTCACCTGCAGAACACAATTTAAAATGTGCTACTTGGATTGAAGTGTTGATGACTATTCACGTGTTGCCTAAGTTGGTTGTGTTTTTGTGCCTTACAATACTGCTACTTGCAGCAATAGTTTCCAAATATTGTAATTTGTAATTGCCTTTTTTTTTTTTTTTTCCCTGAGGAGATGTGGATATCCACGTGTGCCTTTTAGCCTTGCAACATAGCCTAGCCTTAGGGTACACACTTCTCTCTCTCAGAAACCACCTGGATCTGTTACACATTCCCGAGAGGCTTGCAGGGCACTAGTTATAAACCATGGACATAGGTAATTATAAAAGAGGGTCAAGAGGATGCTGCACTGGGCTTGTGTCAAGGACTTTTTTACAGTAAGGTTATTTCTCCGAAGTGATTTAAGCTGCCTGTCCAAAAAAGAAATTAGGTTGATAAGATTGTGATTCATCCTCTGGATGCTTACTATTAACAATAAGGACGACACAGTAAGTGTGTTTAGCGTTTGTTCACAGTTCACTCCTTTGGTTGGCTGAAGGAAAAAAGGCATTTAACATTTCAGCCTTGTTTGTCATCCATTATTTGTTCACCTTCCTTGTTAAGTAATGGTCCTGTACTTTCTTTTGTTTTTCTCTTACCTCTAGAGTATGTATTGAACCTTTTCTTATTGTTGTTTTACATCCCTTGCTAGCTGCTATTCATTTAAAGACAGAACCTTTCTGTTTGTGTGACCTACACACTTAGACTGTTCCTTCCTGTTCATCATTAGTAATGTATCCTTGTTTCAGCTCTTTGTACTCTTCCTCTTTGGTTTCCAGGACAGAGAGACCTCCTGCAGCAGCCATCTGAAACAAAGAATAGTTTCTGGCATGTTGTAGCATGTACCAAAGGACTTTGTCACTTTGGTAACTTTTGTCACTTTGTGACAAAGTTACTGTAAGTCATGTGTGTTACAATAGTTTTGTGTGCATATGCTGCTCTTCTGCAGGAAAACAATTTAACCTCACAGCAAGTTAAGCTGGGTCATGCAATCCTGCAGTTTACCGTGAACTAAGAGTATGTCCATGATCAGTTTAATCAGTTGAGATGATGCACATCAATTTAACAAGTTTTGTGAGGGAGGTGGAAGCAAAGCATAGAACAATCCCCCAAAGCCCTCAACTATCACTAATTTCCTTCAATTTTCTCTTTTTAAAGGGGAGAGATTAATTTTTTTTTTCATATTTTGAATTTCTGTGCAGTGATATAAATCAGCAATCCTGAGCTGCTTTTCTTTCTGTTGTAGGTCACAGAAAGTACTTTCCCCAGATTCTGTAAATGATTTTTAAATCAACAAACAAGCCTTCAAAGCTTTTATTTTCTGTTCCTGGCTTACTAAAATGGCTGTTGATTGAATTTAGAAAAGAATCGTTATTAGAAGAACCAATATCAATAAAGCCCCCTTGGGGGGGAAAGCTTAAATTGGTTAGTAGACAAGAACCACTGCCTCCTATCAGGGCAGTGATACATTAGTCAGTAATGCTTGACGATAGACTCACAGAGCACATAGCTTAACTGTCAGCCCTTCTGTAAGGGTGGTCACATTTGCCATGCTTCAACTGACAAAATATATTTGGTGTTTAATTTAAAGCTCTGCTCTCGTAATAGAAAAGGGCTCTTAATATTGCATTAGTGAGAAAGTACTGAGCATCCAGCTCAATAAAATAGATTTTTTTCCTACTTTACAAATAACATGAGAAAGTAGATAATGTGCATTTACAACTTCTCTTATGCGAACAGAAAATCTAGCCTTGCAAATGCATGCTGTATATTTCTTTTGCCAAATGAATGGAGGACATGTAGAACTTTTCATTACTTCAAAAATTCACTTACAAATGTTCTCAGAGAAAATTCTTACAGTTATTCTGATTTTTTTTTTCCCCCCAGTTCTTTTTCCTTAACAAGCAATGCTGGTAATGAGAGAGATCATGGCATCAGCATGTAGTTGCAGCCAGTCCTTTCTGTTCTGATGCAATAGGAGAGAATTATTTTGTAGTGCAGGATAATGAGCAATGAAGGAAGGAAGGACTTCAGCGTTGAGTACTTGGTTGCTATGAGAGCAAAGCTGTTGAAAACTCAGCTCTTCTTTAACTGAGATCTGCATTTACTGCTGCATTTTGACTATTATTGTAGCATTTTAGGTTTCACCTCCCCATCGCATTTTTTTGCACCCACATTACTGAAATTATTAAGACTATTTTTAATTATATATATATATAATTATTATTATTTGCTTTTATCAGCATGAGTTGGAGCAGATCCTTGTGCAAGAAAGTGGCTTATGAAATCCAGGTTAAAGTAGCTAGAAATACCTTATGGTATCAGATTTATAAACAGAGGACGGTTGTCTTTCATAAATAAGTGTATAGCACATGACCATCCCACGCAAGAATCTGCGAGAAGCCAAATCCCTTTCAAGGGGTTAATGGAATTGTTACAATGTATTTGGATAATTTGGTGACAGATCATAACATCTCTTTGAATTGTGTGTGGTCAGTCATTCGTGCAGCTATTAATTTTATGAATTTGATAGATATTAAAAATTTAAGGTATAATAGTATTGGCGGGGCTTCTCCTGAGGGAATGGATTTATTTGTAAGTGAAAGTGCATCTTGAAAGCATTCACACTTACCAAAGAGCTTCTTTTCTAATGCAAGTGGGACAGTGGCTTCTTTCACTTTCAGGCTCCATTATCATGAGGATATAACGTCATGTTCTGTGAGGAGTTCATGGAAAGGAAACCTAAACGAGTTCTCACCGTCACAAAAATATGAAGTATTCAAGTTTTCACACCCTCTATAAGCTTTGTTATGTAGGCAACTTAAAAGATATAGCTAAAAGTAGTTTGTCTTTTTTATTGTTTCCCTCCTTGAAGAAAGCTAATTCATTCGCATCCAAAAAATATCATAGGCTTTTTCTCCTTTTACTGAATCTAATTTTTCACTTTAGGTTTTAGCCTTTCCCTGTTTTATTAATAATTTTCTGCACTTATTGCAAATACCAACCATCCTCTAGAAGAAAAAAACGTCTATGTGATCTTCTCATGGATAAATCCCCCTTCCAGCAAGGTCTTGACTTTTTGAGTTGACTTCAAACAGCTTTATTGGTGCTAACTCTCTCTTCCATCATAGCCTTTTTAGTTTACTTGTTTCTTTTGTTATTTCTTTCATTTTGTTACATGCACAAATTTCTTGTTTCACTTCTCATCTCTGTATGAAATTCATTTTCATATTCATACTACAGGGAGATTTAAATTGACCTTTTGCATAAGTTTTCCACCTTCCTCTTTCGAAGCAAAAAGGTAAAATTTTGACATAGAGACTATATATTGAACTGCCCTGTTTCAGGGTTCCTTGTGGGTAAGAATAACTGGCACCTAATATTCAAAACATTGAGGTAGAAGTCAGAGGCAGGCAGAGATGGGGAGCACTTTCCCAAGGACAAAACTGAAGCTGCAGAGAAGTCCAAATGATATCGGATATGTTTTATTTGTAGTTTAAAAGAGACAGTCCCATATATCGATTGAGAAATATATGTTACCACTCAGAAGAGATTAGATAGGTTTGTGTTTTGAGACACTCTGCCTTAAGTGATATTTGTCCTGTTGCTTTCTTGTCATAATCACAGTGGGGAAACAACACTGTGAGAACAGCTGCTGACAAAAGTACAGACGTTTGAGTATTACTGAGTCTACAGTATAGATGAAATATAGGTGAAATTTATCCTCTTTTTGTGTGTGTGTGTGTGTGTGTGTGCTGCATTGAAGTATGTACTTCGAAGTCTGTAAACTTGAACTGAAAGAAGTTTTCTGCTGGGCGCCATGTAAGCTGTGCAACTGGGGATAGTGCGTAGGTCAAAAATGTGCTCTGTGTCTTCCAGCCCTGGGCAGTGCTGGAAGATTGCTAAGCCCGTGTTTCTACATCAGGAGGAATTGTGCGTTAGAGTCCCAAATCCCAAAAGGGGTCTGTGTCACCGTCAAGATTTGACTGTGGTTTTCAGCTGTCTGGAATCACTGCAGTGGGCACTGATTAAAGCCGTTGAGGCTGCACATGTATCTCAAGGTAGAATCCAGCTGCTTGGCCTGATCAGCTCAGGATGTGGTGAGGACCGTGCTTAGAGCACTGTCGGGAAGGTGTTTGAGCTGATCCCTCTGCTTTCAGCAGCTTTCATTTGGCAACTTTCATTATTGACCATGAATGCAATATAATCGTATTTCAGCAAAGTCAACCAAGCCAAGGTAAGAAAAAAGATTGCAAAAGTGAGGAAAGATTTGCATGTACTTTTTTGGCTAATTACTTGCTTATTAGCTTATTTTATTCCTAGGGCCTCCAGTCCCAGATGATAGCCATGGGGAGCTCAGTGCCCCAGAGCTACTTACCATGTTTTTTTTTACCTTTCTCCTTAGAAAATGTGCTTTTCTCCACCAAATGTTTCACATTTTCTCTCCCAAATTCTATAGCCTGTGTCTGTACGTCAGATACCGCAGCTCAGCAGAGCCTAAGGTATAACTTTCTAGCCAAAAACCCCACTGGCATTGTCATTTAGAGGTTGGTAAAAAGTGCTATACAAAGCTATTGTCTGTTTTCTTGCTTGAAGTAACATTTTGGAATTATAAAGCAAATGAATAAAAATCACACAGATGGGACACATAATGCTGATAAAATTTTAACTGTGGTTCTGAGATTCCTTATGGGTTCATCAAGGGGAGACAGTGTTGCAGACAGCAACAAATGAATCCTCTCTTGTCCACCATTTATGAGGAAGTTGATGTATATGCAGGGTCCTTTCCCAAACAAGTTACTACATAGATGACTATACCTGGTTACAATTTTTTATGCTGTGCATGTAACCTTTTTCAGTTTATGTATAGTATTTTTTCAATAGAAAGTCTTCGGTTTCTTCCATACGTTTGGTCTTTTCTTTTTTTTAATGCTTCAGAAAACGATGCCTGGATATGATGACTTGATTATTTTTTTTCTTTTTAATATGTTTTGTACAACTATTTAATTTTTCTACTTGTTACGTTTTGAATACCTAAAAAAGGAATAAGATAATATAGAACTATTAAGATTATTCTTGCCCTTAGGGTTTAGCAGCACAAAAGGAAGTAGAAGAATGGAGAGGGAGGAAAAGGAACTTAAATCATCTGCTAAAGAAAAGAAAAAAAACATATTACATGTTTTAGTTCACAACATTTGGGGGAAGTGTTATCCTTCCCTTAGGGTTCAAGTTATTTCTGCTTTGGAAGGACCCTGGTGTGGATATTTGCTGCCATGTGCAATTATCAGTAGAGGCTGGGAGGTCACTAGGGTCTTTATACAAGGCAGAAGGGTAGAGCAACCTTGAGCAGGTGTTGAAAGGAGCTCCTCCATGGGAGGAAGCTTGGGAGGTTTAGTACAGGGTTGGCTGCATTACTCTGCTGCAGGGAAGGAACGGCTGGTGTGCTGTACAGAAGTGGGGGAGAATGCTCCTTGGGCTAGGAAAACAACTCAGTTCTATTACATACTGGCATATGGATGTTTGTGCGTAGGCAGATGCTTTCTGCATTTGCATTCTGAGTAGAGCTCTCCTGCCATCTGATTTTTCTGATGCAAAGTGTGCCTTGATGAACAGCTTATGTCCTAGGAGGGATACAGACCATTTCTGGTGATCCTTGTATATGCTTTCACACAGTGGGGAAAATTACCATTCGTAGTTTTCTATTTTAAATAGGGCTCCGCTAAGATCCACACCATCTCCATCTACGTGAAACCCTGTTAGAGGCGAGCTGTAAGGCTGAGTTGGGGACCTGTTATTGCAGCAATTTTACTGCTATTCCTGGCTCAAACAGCTGGACTCCTGGGTTAAAGCAGTCCCCAGCCTACAGGCCCAAATGCAGAGCTGCCCCTAGCCATCAGCCCTTCGCCCTCTAGCTTGCCCTTCAGCCCTATATATTAACCCTGACCAAAACCCCACCAACTTCTTGTAGCACTGTGGTTCCACATAGCCATGAGACTGGTGAAGCACCCCTGTGCTTGGAGCCCTGAGAGAATCTGACCCTTTCCGGTGCAGAAGGGGACAACAATCTGGACTTCCTTTTGCAATCCTTTATCCTCCTGGCGCACTGTCCTCTCCCTGCTGACCCCCACATTCAGGAAGTAAGTAGCTGACTCAGTCCTGGTGCAACATTGCAGGCCAAAATACCCTAAGGCCTCTCAGCTCAGATGGATGGCAAAAAGAAGGGATTTTCTGTTTAATTGCTGCCTAATTTCCTCTCTATTTCCTCTCTATGTTTTGAGACCCAGTTGTGCAGTTGCCCATAGATCCAGGCATGCAGACTCCTTCGTGTTGTATTCCTCAAGATGCGCTATGCTTTTGTCCTTGCAGAATAATCAGCGGACAGCCTGAAAACTGCTGCCTCAAACCTTCTATGAGAGAGTTGTGAGGAGGATCATTTTTTGTTCAAGGGGGATGGAGTGTACTGCAAAAATGTGACCTTCCTGTAGCTCTTTCCAAATATCACCCAAGATTATCTTACCATTTCTGGACCTGCCCAGTACTGTGAGATGTGGTTACTGAGGGATTATTTATCAGTCTTACACCTGATAGGAGAAATGTATGTATTTTAAGATCAAGTGCAGTAATTTCAAAGGATAAAATGAATGTGCTGACAATTTCTTGGTCTTTGCTAAACAAGGAACAGAAATAGATCTGATAATAATACAAATGATCTGAATGTAGATCCGGTAGGCTTCTGGTACTGGTGTTGTCTGGAATGAAGAAGACTCATTATTGCAGCTGGTTGGTTTGGTCCTCTAAGGATAGGACAGGCCCCCAAATTCCTGTAGATGTCTCCAATCAAAATAATCTTTCTGAAATTAGTCTGTGTGCAGTGGGGATGTTTCTAGCAAGCAATATAATCACTCATTTTGAAAGTTCTGATTTATGGTTTTGTCCATTCTTTAAATTTTTCTGCAGTTTCTAAAAATTCATTATTATTACATGCTTATTTTCCTGTCGGGTGAAAATGTACATGGTGTTTTAACTGGATGGTACATTAAATGGGTGAGACCAGTTCTATTCCCAGCTATACCATTGTCATACAGTGTGAACGGGGAGTTTTTCCTTGGTTTCTTTGTGTCTCTTCTCACAGTTTGTCAAGTTAATCTGCTAGTAGTTTGGAGCTTTCCTGTTCCTGACATAAAGCGTATTTTTTGAAAGTCTGGTGGGCCAGCTCAGCCAATGATGCTTTGATATGTGAAAAATACTTTTTTTCTTGTATATTCTGAAAGAAGCCTGTTAGCCATTCTTTGTAGCAGCCAAGGTAGGATTTAATCAAGGCACTTAGTTGCACAGTAGCGGACCGACTTTTAGTGGTGCTAGAGCAGTTGTGGTATGCTGTCTTTTCTTACAACTAACTCTGGTTATAAACTGAATATTGGAATCCTTTTCTAGACCAAGGCACATCTGCTCACTTCTTCTATTTATCTTTTTAAAAAATATATGTGTATATGTATGTCTATTTTGCAGGAAAGATTTCTATTGAAAATATTGTACAACTGGATTAAATCACATGGACAATCCATATAAAATCCATATAAAAAGTTCATTCTAATAACGCTGAAATGCTTTTTTCCCCCATCTTAAATATTACAAGTGTCAAACCCCCTCTTCCTTCCCAAAAGACTGTATTCGGTGTGTGTCAAAAAGAAAACTTTCCTATTCCACCAAAACCAATCTATTTTTACAGAAAGCTTTGGTTTTGAAGAAACAGTTTCCAGCAGGAAAATTAATGGCCGATGACAGAGTTTTATTGAACTCTTAAATGTACCTCAGCTCTAGTGTGGTTTCCACTGGAGTTGCCCACCCTGCCGGGTCCATTCACAACCACTTTGCAGAGGAGACGAGGTCTCACCCGGCTGTCACTGCAGTTTGCACGAGTCTGCCACACCAGCCCAGAGAAGAGACAGGCAGCTCATGGGAAATAAGGTGGAGCAACAGGCTCCCAGAAGTCTCTTTTGCTGTTCGAAAGTGAGTGCAGTAGAAGTGTAAGTGATCAGGTGAAGTGCTACTTTATAAAATGGTTACCCTGTCATTGGAGTTAAGCTATCCGCAGTTTAGTTTTTCTGTGAAGCCGGTCCCTTTGATGGTCTGCAGAGCACCAGGATTCACAGCGAAGTCCAATGGAATTGCTGCCTTGAGACTGATATGAAACTTAGTGGTGGATTTTAAGTGATAATGAGCAGCAAGGTTTCTTTAAAATAAACCACTGGCTTGGTTAGCTGAAGGTTGGGTCACGGTGTTTTCATCAGTCGCATGCTGTGCTTTGCAGACCACTTTTAATTCATAGAGCACCCAGACTCTGTGTGAAAACAGGTGGGAGACTGCTGCTTAAGTGAGTTACATTCAGCTGTACAACTGGAGACAACTTATCATAGAATGTGTGAACTTTTTTATCTGGACTGTTAATTTCCCTTTAAAGCAATAAGCACACTTGAATGGGTTCCAGGTAAAATGAAATTATCTGAAAGTGTGGAGATATATTCAGAAGTGAGACTTGCACTAGAGGTGGTCTCAAAGATCTTAGCTTTCCCACCACTTGCAAAATGAAAGTCTTCAGGAAGCATGCAGGAGACAGATGAACTGCCAGAAATGTAAATGTCAGAATACTGGGACAGAGCCACAAATGATATCAATCTATTTTAGCTTTATTGATTCTTGCCAGCTGAGGATATGGACCAATATTTTTAACATCCATTAGTGGTATATTTAACAAAACAAAACAAAAGCTTAAAGACATGATTACAGTTTCTAAAATTTCAGGCCCCTCAGCACTTTTTTATTTTCATATATTTGATGTACCTTTGTTTTATTAATGCCCTTCCTGTGGTATTTTAATACACTTCTGGGTACTCTTGAAGAAGGCAATGACATCTGTCTTTTCAAAGTGTTTTAAAAAGTCTGAACAGATGCAACTTTGCAATGCTGCGTATAACTGCAGATGGCATCCCTGTTGTATAACTCAAAAGTTCAGATTCCTCAGAATTATTGTGGTATTTGTTAATACTAAAATGATTTCTGTTCTTGGTTAAACTAAAGTTCATGTGTCTGCAGAACACTGGCTAACAGTGAAGGTTAGGTATCCCTTTCTCTTTAGATCATCTTAAATGTAGAAATAGAATTTTTGTACTATTGCACCTGGAATAGCTGTGGAATAATCATCAACAAGCTGGAGTGAATGTTTGCACTATAACTTTCAAGTAGGTGTAAAAATTTAGCAATCCAAATCCAGGTGCATAGATAAAGATGAGCTTACTTTCCAGATAGGAAGAACTGACTGAAAATTAGGTAATTTTTACAGATATTCTGCAGTTTATTATTTTTTTTATTGGCCTTATAAAGTTAATTTGTCATTAAATGCCTTTGTGTATGTGATGGTAACCATATGCATAGCTAGACATAACTAGAAGGCTGAGTTATGTTTCTTCTAAGTCAACCTCATTAAACTCTGGGTGATGGTTAGATAAGAATATTAAGAAATATGATCCGCATACCCCCTATATAGAAGCTGCTTTCTCACCTCTTTGCATGAAGCTTCGCAGACTTAAAAATCTATAAAAGAAAAAAAACTATGTATTAGTTTGCTAGCTTGAGGAGTAGCAAAAGTGAAAAGGGAAGAGAATGAATGGTAAAATGGCACAACAAGGAATGAGAAAAGGGAATTCTTTCAAAGCTGGAGAGAGAATTTAGCTGCAGGAGACTGAGGATGAAGGAATTGGGTACAGAAATTGTGCATCAGAGAAGAAACTCTATATGGAAAGAAGAAGCCTAAACTAGTAAGATAGGTATGGTCTAAGTTCAGAAGGCAAATCTAGATTGGCAAATAAACTGAGGCAGAGAACCGAATGCAGATTTTGTTTTATTCAGACTATGCCCACATAATGGATTTTGGGAACCTTTATAATCTTTGATCTGTTTGTATCAGCTATCATGTGCTTGATATAGGGGAAACTGTACACCTAGACTGCCAGTAGAAGTGCCTGTTTGAAGAAGAATATGATTAAAAAACAGGCTACGGCATATTTTGTTGAAGTGCTGAAGGTAGGCACACTCAGCAGAGGTTCCTTCTGCCAAATGGAATTTCAAGCAGTTTCCCAGAAATATAAAAAAGGAAAGATAAAAATTTATGCTCATAAAGTGAGCCAGAGAAAGCAAGGTAGTGCAAGGTAGTGTTTTAGGCAACTTAGGGGCACACAAACCTATGGGATTGAACCTCAGCAACAGAATGTGTATTCAGCTGTAGGAACCTTCAAAAAGTTTTATGGCAGTGTTGAGGTATGAATACCAGGACCCAAATAGTGGATTTTTATGTACAATTTGGCTTTTAAAGTTGTTTATGCACTTAACCTATTTTTAACTCTCCAAATCATGAGTAATTTGGCATTGGTGATTGGCATAAGTGATTGTCGGTAAAGTTCCATATGCGGTTCTGACGTATGTATGTGTAAAATATACATAAATGTCTAAAATGACACTGGGCAGACACTATGAATCTCCAAGTTGAACCATGTGATTCACTTAAGAAAAGCTCTGCTAGTTGCCCTGGTTTCTTCAAAACATACTCAAATACCAACAGCAAGTTTCTGAAGGTCCTTTGAGGTCTTCTTTTGTCCAGCATATGAGTACTTTTTTTCTGTCTACTTGTACTGTAATTATGGAGTACTGTAAACTCCATAATATGTTTAATAATTTAATTTGTGAGGTTTATACTTGATTTTAATATTGAGTTTTAATATTGAGTAATATTTGTGTTATTACTTGATTTTAATATTTTGTATTTAATTCTAATCTTTGCCTTGCATCCATGTGTGTTCAGATTTAGGAAATGATAACACCCAAAGATATTCATTTAAAAGCAATGAGTACATAATTACATAGGATATTTGGATAACTAAAATTATAACCAACATGATCACTTTCATTTATTGCGGACTCTTGATTGAATTTCTATTGCCTTTCCCTTTGGGGGAATTCTTTGCAAGGCCTTCTCTGCAAGGAAGTGGACAGTTGTTGCACAGTACTGCTCAGAATAACTTTCTACTTGAACATCATCTGGAGGTCTAGCAACTCTTTGCAGTTACTGACTCACAAAACAGTGGTTATCTTAAAATGACACAGCTTTTCTTATGAAAATCTACCCACATGGGTGAAAAATTCTTATGCAGCTGAAGTTATTTTGGAATAAAGTCTCCTCTGGAAATAATGTGTGTAAAGGACCTGTTTCATCACAGATGCTGTGGAAGGCAGAAGTGACCAGGACTGGCTATCTCAGGGTAGCATCCTTTGGAAGTAGAGCAACAAGTTATCTTTTACTTGATTTTGTTTCATACCATTGTTCAATGAGGAGCACCATGTTGGCAGTACTGTAATACAGTCTTACCACTATAATTGATTTAGACTGGTAGTCTTACTCTATGAATAAAAGGAAATCAGTTGCTTTAAAGCTTTTGTATTGTCTAACTACCTGCTTACAGTACCTGTCTCAGTTGTTAATGTAAAATCTGTAGTTCCTTATTTGTATCAACTATAGTGTTCAGACCTATATATTCTGTTTTTCGGTAATTGTTTATTTCACATTTATTGTGGCAGAATCGCAGGGTTAAAATCTAAGTGGCAAACAAACTTGTGCAAGTGCTTCAAAGCACCAGCTGGGAGTATTCCACCAAATATGTGGCATACATCAGTACACCATGCAGTATCCTCCTTAATAAAGGATAGTTTTGATTTATGTTTCAAAATTTTGCTTGTAAGCAAAAGGCCTCATCACCACTGAAGTCTGAGTAGCTCCTCATGAGCTACCTTGTTGGGATATGCTGGCTAGTCTGTAACTCCATGAGGAGGAGGACCCCAGGGAGTCTATAGACTGATTGGTGTTGGTAGCCTCCAGGGCTGTAACTTGCAGAGAAGGGCAGTCTATTTTTCTGCTGTCCCATGTTGCATGTAGTTTTTTAACACAATAGCAAAGTGAAGTATTGCCAATATGATCTCCCAGTAAATTATTTCACAAGGTTCAGGGCATTGGAGAATCAGGGCAATGCTTCATATTTGGTTCTCACTAATTGCTTTTATCACACATTACTGTTTCGGTCCTCAATTTGTCTCTCTTATCCCAGCTAATTTTCCATTTTTCTTCCTGTTCTCCCACTGCAGAAAAAAGCATCAAGCTGCTCACCGGTGTATAATCACAGGCACACTCTTGGCTTGTTACAAAACAAAATGTTATGTTAAAACAAGGGATATCTGTGGTGACTCTCGCATATCTTTAAGGCACATCACGGACTAAGCAATGCTACCGCCAGTGCCTGCTATGTTATTAATGCTACTCTAATTAGGCCAATCAGTTTTAATTAGTATGCTGTCATGTAACAATCTCATAAAATACTTTGTGTAAGAAAATTGATCTGGCTCTAATGCTAATTAGTTTGCTAGACTCCCTACCTTATAAATGGGAATTGATTGCTTCCCTCCAACCCACCCTTCTTTCTTTTTCAGGAAGTCTTCTATAAGCTTTTTTTCTTCCCCTTTTTCTTTTCTTCTTTCTTAGGTGTCCCTCTGTCTCCCTCAATTAATTCTGTCCATAACTCTCTCTCCAGAGTAACCTGAAAAGAACAGGGCTTAATCACTTGTCAGAGAGAGCCTTCCTCAGTCAAATGTTTTCCTCTCAGGAGTTTCCCAGATCAGAAAGCCATAATCCTAAAGACTGTCTCAGAACTAAAGCTGACAGGGTTAGGCCCAGGTCAGCCCGCTCGTAAATCAAAGGCAGTAAGGAGCTAAGGCTGTGGATAGAATCGGAGATTTATGAAGACGGTAACATTAACATTACAAAAGAAGTATTTTATTGGCTTTCGCATGGGATTTGTTTGCTGTTAATATCCAAAAAAGCGAAGCTAGGTTAATAAATGGCACAGTGAGCAACAGATAAATCAAGTACCCCTTGGTGCTCTTTAAAACACTTTAAAATTAGGATTAATTTGACTAATTGTGAACATAGCAATAATGAAGGGAAAGTCTGGCTCCTTAATTTTACAACATTGTTCTGCTTCAGTTATGCTATCTGGATTTTAATATAAATTAAATTAACAGGAAGAAACCAAGCTGCCTGTTAAAATTTTTTCTTTTTATGGATTCTGTCTTTCACTGACCATGGAAATCAACTTTTTTAGGAAATGGGAACAAAAAAGAAAGATGAAATGACGATGTTAAAAAAGAGGACCTGGATAAAGCAGGAATGAATTTTCATAATGTTTAAGGCTATGCTTTTCCTTCCCATTATTTTGACATTGCAAGAATTGGTATAGAGCTACGTGCCAAAGCATAGGCAGCGTGAGTAATAATGGATCTGAAATTGATGTAAGCAGTCTGATATGCCATGGGGTTTTTGCTTGTTTGTTTGTTTGGGTATTCATGCCCAAATGTCTCCAGGCAGTACTATATGCTTCACTTGTTATCAGGTGTCTCAGTTCTAGGAATGGTATTTGCGATTTAACATTAAAATCTGAGGATTACACACCAGATACCATGCAGGAAAGATGTCTGTGATGTCCAGAGCAATGTGTGATGGTCTTGCTTTCACTAACCATGTAACTATCTTGCAGTTATGGTTTGCAAAGGTGACTTAAACTTGGCTGCATGACTGTATCCTATCTGCACATAGATAATTCTTGGAAGAAGCTTTTAAGTGCATTAGACACACACACACACAATTCATGTCTGTCTTGGCCTGTAGCTGCGTGTGTCTGCTGTTGCCGTGTAGATTGTGGGAATGAAGCAGGAGGAGAATCTCTGGTTATTGAAATCAGCCGCTGTCCCTTTTTGCTTACAGTGACATTTGTCATGTTCCATGGTGAGGTTTTCCACCTAGTAGTTAATGAAATAAAAGTCTAAAGGCTGATATAATTTGATGAACTTGTCTATGTCATAGAAATACTCAAAGGAACATTATGTATGATTTCAGATTAATGAATTTCACAAAAACAGGGAATGTATATTTTCTTGGTCTTGGACTATTGTTTGGTTCATTTCTTTTCAAGTTTCTGCAAGGCTGCTATAGGAGCAATTTGGAAAATCCTTTGATAGCATGAAATATCCCAAATATTTCTTGTTAAGTTTATTTGACTATATCAAGATGTTGATTTTGCCTCCATCAGGACACATCTCATTCCCTGCAGGACCTAAGGAGCGATTCTCAGTTCCTAGAATATTCCTTCTCTAGAGATTCAAAGCCCTTTAAGCTAATGCTGCAAATACCCTGCTTCATATCTGTCTCAAAATTCACAGAGGGCATTAAGCACTGCAGGTGTACTCCTGTGTCTCTTACATAGGACAGCTTGTAAAAGGGCAAAAACATACTGGAAATTTCTTTATTCATTGAAGTGTGTGATTAGTTTCCCACACTGTGTGTGTCCAGCAGGAGGTTTGACTTCTCCAACCAAAGGTGACCAGAAATCTTCTAATATTGGTACTGGAAAATATACTAGAACACACATGCATGCCTATACATGAAACTTTTTAATAGTAATCTCTAGCTTCTAATTTCAACCTAGCCTGTATTTTTTGATGCAGACTTATTTTTGGTCCATTAAAAATACATATTTTCAAACCTGTGAAAATGAATTACATTCAGGTGATTATTCCTTCTTATAGACCTAAATAGTATTAAGAAGTATAGATGATCATGAATGCTTATCCAGTTAGCTTTGGAGATAAATGTGTATCATCTGCCAACAGTTTCCCACATGTCTGACTGTTCATTGCTTCCTGTCCTTAGTCCTGTTACACTGGGTGTTGTCACTCACTGTGAAACATCTGAAATGTCCCTGAAGTGTTTCAGGACTGTGAGATATGACCCACAAAGGTCAGATTTTTGCTAAACATAACCCTTTTATCTATATGAAAGAAAGTGTTAATCTTGGATACCGCCTTGAGGTAACTGTCAGCAAATTTTGATTTTGACCACAGGATATCATTAAAAATATTTTCCCTGCTGTGCCATATGAGGCTTAATTAAATATTCATTCAAACAGTATGAATTTCTCCAAATGAAGGGATGTAGTATGAATAAATTAGTATAATCTGGATGCATAAATCTCTGAAATTCTCTAGTGGTCAGGAGTCAAAATTAGCCTCTGGAAACATTTTCACTGGGACATGCACTTAGACCAAAACATGACCAGAGTATGTGTGGATAGCAGAATATGTGTGTTAGATAGCAGAAGTTGTAATATGCATGCAATCTCTAGTACTGACCATACATTTACATACTGGAATTTAACCTAGACTAAAACTTTGGGCAACTTCTAAATTCTGAGTCGGAGAATGGGCCCATGCCCAGTGTTTGTAGATCAGGGGAGAATGTTGTTCATGCAGCGGCCCCGTACACTATCTAATCTTTCAAGGCCCTTTTCCTTGCATGATGTTGTGGTTTCGCTAAGGAAACTGTTCCACAGATGTGTTGATGTACCCATAAGATTCATGTTGTATAGGAGCAAAGCCTTAGTTTCTTGTAGTTTTGCTGAAGTTAATTAAAAGGAGAAGATGCGGAAAGTACTGGGAGAAGGAATGGGTAACCTTCTGCTTACAAATACATAGACACACACCTGTACGTTCATATATAAACAAACATATGTGCTCACAAACGTCCTTCTATGAAAGCAAATCAAGACGGGGGGGCAGAGAAATGTACTTAAATAAAAATATTCCAAGATTAGCCTGAATTTTAAGATACTCAAACCTTGTGAGATTTCTTGATAACTGAAAATTCTAATTAATACAGGAATTTGATTTCTTTTTAATTTTTTTTTTCAAAAATGTCTGACTCATAGCAAAACTTGTTGACTTCTCAATTTGAATAATGTAGTTTTTTTTTTCCTTACATATCTAATTAACTAAGACCCTTTTTTAGAAGAAGGAATGAGCTTGTGATGAAGTGACATGGAGATTTTATTGATCTCTGCATGTTTGGAGAGAACAGGTCAGAAGAAAAAAAAATGTGATGTTTTTACAAAGATACAGTGACTGGCTCTTTGAATATAGATGTTAGATTGAGAAGGATGCTGAATTTCATTAGCTTGAAAATAACCTGTGAGCATCATGTGCCTGAAGCTCTCTAACTACAGATAGAGTGCTGACAGTATTTCTATATATACTCTCCAATATCTATCTAATCTTTCTATCTAATGGATATATCAAAAACTCCACTGTCAGCCAGCAAAACTGTCATATCTCCTGGCTACAATGTCATTAAAGAGTCATATTTAGAGTTATGATATAGCTGTGAACTGTGACTTTATCAAAATGTAAAGGGGACCCGTACAGAATCTTAAGCAATGGAATAGCCGAGCGCAAATGAATTTGCTGGTTTTGTGATGTCTCTTCGGGTCGTCCCTGATGTCATAATTCTGTCCTTCAGTGAAATATTTGTAAGTATGGAGCTCAAATGGGGAGCCCGTGTAGAGCATAACAGTCCTTTGGGTGTTCAGGTTGATCCTTGGATGAGTAAGTGCCGGGGGAGAGAAGGGGCAGAGGGTATTCCAGCCACTCCAGTGCCTGGGGGCTGAATCCATCGGTTGCTCTTGTCAGACCAAATCCCTCTGCTGTGTGTGCTGGGACTTCGAATGTGCCCTGAAAAAAAAAAATATTAATGTCAGTTCTAGAAAAGAAAGAGGAGGCAAAGAAAAATTGGTTTAAAAACAGCATCTGAACAAACGGGAATAAGGTGAGTGCTTCATTTTGGAGGGAAGTGTTTTGCTGTTCCGCAGACTGCAGGAGGAGGTCATGTGCCTCAAAATCAAGGGAGAAAAGTTTGCAAAAGAAAAGGGCAAATGGGACTGTATTGCTGCTTTGGAAAGTGCAAAATATTTCTGTTGTTACAGCGGTGGTGAGACCAGGGAGCAAGCACATTGCTCTGTTCTGCTGCTTTTATTCTGTTCTCAATAAGAAAAAAATGCTGTTAAGAACTGTCTCAGCAGTTGCTGTAGGTGACACATAAAAATGTCTTTACTTTTTTCAGTTTCGATTCAGGATGAGCAGGTTCAGAGGTAGTGCAGATAAAGGCCTTGAGAAAAGGAGGTTGAAAACTGTGGAGGCAGGTTCAGTGTGCATCTAGCTGGGAGCTGACCTCCAGTCCTGGGTGCAGTTGTGCTCTTCCCACAGCACTTTTAGGCTAAATCACTCATGGTAGAAGGAAGGATCTGAACTAAAGCTCAGTAGCCTCCAGTTTATCCCTGAGTCAATTAATCTTTTTTTCTTGCTTTCCCAGGGAAGGAAGAATTTGTATGTAGTAAATGTAGATAAATACCGAATTAAAACGAAGAAAAATTTTAGGCTGTGACTCAGCACTTCAGTGATTCTGTATGTAGTTTGGGGGTAAAGTGTTTCGTTCTCCAGGCAGTACGTTCTGGTCTCTAGGATGCAGCATGCTGCCATTTCAGTTAAGTTCTTGTGAGCTGTCCTATTAAATGCCTCAAGGAAATGATCTTTGAACAAAACAATTTCAACAAAAAATCTTGCCTAAAGTGCTGGTTTTCATTTAATTAACCTGATTTAAAACAGGTTGCACCAGCTCAACTCGAGCCGTCATTCAGTGCAGAATTGGGGCCAGCAATCCATAGCCAGGGCAAATTAGTCTTAATTAAGACTCATTAAAGCTTAAAACTAGTCTTATTACCACATCTCCCTTATCTTGAAACTTTAGTCTCAAAGGTCACTTTCTGAACAGTTTAAAAAGGTCTAGTATAGGAATGGGGTTTAATGGGGGTAACTATTGCTTCGTAGAGATGCAGAAGTGTTACTTGAAAGGATAATTCAGAAAGGAGCTTTAGGGCAAGATACTCTAGTTTGCTTAGGTCATCCATAACTTCACACTGACTGATCCAGTTAACTGGTATTCTTGGCTGAAGACTATCAGTGAAGAGCTCCTTTAATTCCCACATGTGGTACCATTACTCCAAAATTACACAATATTGGTTGTGAATCATGGAAGAGAAATCACTTAGAGTTTCTGTAAATTTGACCACAAACTGACTAAAGGAGACTTCATTCTCCAGTCCTTCATGGACAGTATCATGCATGAACACTATGCTTGTTTCATGTAGGAAAAAAGTGGTCTCCCTGGTTACAGCTCAGTGTATTGCAGCCCAACTGTATTTTCCTTACAGTATGTTCAAAATTCTTTCCAGGTTGCTAATGAGAGAGAGGAAGAAGAAAAATGTGAACAGAATGGCAAATT
The DNA here is from genome assembly GCF_059628265.1 of Tinamus guttatus. Taxonomy (NCBI): domain Eukaryota; kingdom Metazoa; phylum Chordata; class Aves; order Tinamiformes; family Tinamidae; genus Tinamus; species Tinamus guttatus. The sequence continues at coordinate 2,652,233 of NW_028288569.1, read as the reverse complement.
TTCTCCACGCTGGCATAATTTCATCTCATTCAGAATTCTCTTCGTGTATTCATATCCCCTACATTGTTTCCTTTCTGGTTTTATTCAGTTCAATCCTTTATTTAATCGAGTACACTAATCCTTGGAGGTTTTTCTTTTTGTACCAAGATAGCCTCACTTACATTACAATCAAACCATTGCAGCATTTAGTACTTGTAGAATATTAAAAACCAAGATAATGATAATCTTAATATAATTTTTAAATATTTTGGCTAAAAATTCACATGTCACATTTTCCATTATAGTTGGCACATAAAGAATAGTTAGCTGGATTCTTGTATGTTTGTATTTGCAATAGGGAAGAAATAACAGAGATTCCAAACTAAATGAAGCTATAATCTCCATGCAGATAAAGTCAAATGTTTGTATGCAGGCCTTCAGACTGCTGTTTGTCCAGAAAATGATAAATGCCCGGAGTGCTGGCAATAATATGCTATTGCTATAAAGCACATCAAACTTATGAAAACATATGTTTGGAAGAATGTAATAAATTACATTCTCATGGTAATATTTGGAAAAAGAGGTTGCATCTATTATTTCATTAAAATACCATCTTTGTCTTAGTACTTACTAAGCAATCTAGCTTTCTACTGCCTAATAAGATAGAACACTAAAAGCAATTCTGTTATTAGAGTGAAGCTATTTCTTACTTCTTTAGGTTTTCAGTTGCTCAATGTGAAAATTAAGATGTAGGTAAAAATCACATATATGTATGTCTATATGGATATATATGTATATAGGTGCAAAGAGAGATAGAGCGCTTAGTCCAAAATCTGGGTAATCCAGAGGCTCGTGTTCCATTCAGCTGTATTGAAACACAGATTAGGGGCTTTTTAACGTGGCCTCACAGCTTTTCTGACCTCTGGATAGTGGCACCATTTCAGTGCTTTCACATATGGGTATCACTAAATGTGACAGTAATCATGTTTATGTCACTCATCCCTTTTTGGATTTTGTATTTTTTTTTTTGGGGGGGGGGGGTCTTGGTAAGTCCTTCATTGAAATATATATAAATATTTATATATTAATTTCCTTTTTAGATAATCCTTTAAAGATGAATATTAGAGCCATACTATGCCTGGGAAGAGGCCCTACCGCAGATATTCAGCAGTAAAGGCCAGAGAGAGTAGGCCTAAGCCAGGGAGATAGTTGCAGATTTTACGTTGGTCTTGATATGTGTGAACATCCAAGCGTAGCTGACACCTGTCCTCAGTTTCAGCACAGTAACAGCAGAGAATGATTTGAGTCCTACGATTACATCCTAGTTCTGAATATGGATCTTTTCAATAGATCAAAGTTGACAGCTTCTCATGTGAAGTTTCTCATGCTTGAGCAAAAGATTAAATATCCCACTGTTTGACACTACCCAATAACACTTATGTCTTCCTTTCATATGAGTAAGATCACCCATTATTGAAATGTTTCTTTTATTTTTTCCTTTTCATCCTTACATTTATAAGCTGTTGTAAGCTTTTCTGACTGATTCAGAGAGGGTTCATGTCTGCTTGTGCTCACAGCATCCATCAAATCACTCACTGAAATTCTTTACTGTTTAGCCAAATGACATACATTTTGTTTGACTCCTTTTTAGCATAAGTTCTTGTTGTGAGGCATTGATGTTTCAGCAATGCCAGAAGATAGTGACAAATGAAAATAGAAAATGAAGTTTTACTGACAGGAGTCTGGCTCCATTCACTTTACACCCTCCCTAATATTTAAACACACTGATAAGATCCCCCCTCAGTCTTCCTTTCTCCAGGTGAACAGTCCCAGCTCTCAGCCTCCAGTCCCTTCATCATCTTGGTAGACCTCCACTGGACTTGCTTCATGTAGTAGGTAGCCCGGAACTGGACACAGTATGGCAGCTGTGGCCTCACCAGGGATGAGTGGAGGGAGATCATCACCTCCCTCGTCTGCTGGCAACCCTCATCCTAGTGCAGCCCAGGAAACCAGTGGTCATCTTGGCTACAAGGGCACCTTATTGGCATTTCCTGGCTTTGATTTCACTAATTAAACCTCATTGCAATAATTTGTCAGAGTTTACGGGTATTTTGCTGTCATGTAACCCAACAGGTTATCAAGGGGATTCATTTAATCTTTAGTTCTCTCCTAAATTGTCTTTTCAAGACCTTGTTAATTACACATTGGTTGTCTGTTTTTTTACCTAGAATTTACTATGATGTTTCACACATGGATTCCCTGCAGTGTTCTTTAAAAAGACAGTTTTGCACATAAAACTAAGGTGCTTGGACTTGTCCAAGGTGTGCATATGTATTCCTTAGTATCTAAAATGTGTGAAGTAGAAACCTCATACTGCTTTACTATTGAATTTTTTTCTTTTGAATGCTTAATTGCAGACTTATTCTGAATTTGTTCTCTAGTACTCTCCTAGGTCATTTTTAACAAAACTGCCTTCATCTTATTTGCACTCTATCCTTTAATTTTGTTTCAAAATTAGCTTTTAAATAAATATATTATTAAAATATATTATTATATATTTATTATGTAGATATGAGCAGCATATTTCCAGGATATATATTGCCGCCTTCTACACATTGTATTTTCAGTTACAGGTGCTGCTTATAATACAATTTAGCTTTTCAGTATCACCTGCAAATAATTCAGTATCACCTATCTTCTCTTCCTCTTTCCAAGTCCTTAAAGTGGTATTATAAAGTTGTTTCTGTAGGAGGAGTGAGAGTCAGTGCATATATTCTTGCAAATTGATATTGTGCTCTTTTATACTTGCTCTTTGTTTATGTTTCTGAGCATAGTTTTGGAGTTAAATCCATTTGAAAGTAGCCTTTCAGTAAAGGTTTTGTGAGGCATTAGAGAGATGTCCACTTCATTTCTTTTCCAGCTAGTTTTGTAATTCCCTCTGACATTATGTCCTCCCCATTATGTTCAAATTAACGTAATGGTCGTCAAAAACATCCACCACCTTGTCCGTACATTCCTGGTCTGTGCAGTACTTGCTAGCACCTCTGTCCATGCAGTCCACTATAAGACAAATGAAGAGGATGAAGAAAAGGAATATTGCCAGAAATGGGGGAGCTCTAGGTTACATCATACCCACGTAAGTATTCGGGTAGTGACCTTGCAAAGGTTGTCTTTTCTTTGATGCACCTGGGAGATGTTTTTGATACTAAATGAGTCTGTAATGAGTCTAATTTGATACTAAATGAGTCTGAGTACCTTTCTTTCAGTAACACTTTTTAAGTTCTGCCAGCTCTACTTTTAAAGATATTAACTTATAAATTCTCCAGGCTGTATGTTAAGACTGCAAGCCCATTTGCACAAGCTTACCAGTAGCATCTGGTACATTCAATATTTTGTTACTTCTTGCTAAATATGTCAAAAGTGCCACTTCTGGCAACAGTTACTAGAGAGCTGCAAAGTGCTGTATGCTGTCAGTGCTTTGCTTCATTCTAAGAGGAGATCTTAAATTTGTATGTAGTAATAAATGCGTAAACAAATTTGTGCTTACCATCATGGATTCATGAAGTATAAAGAAAAGATTCTGTTGGCTTTCCTCCACATGCATATATACCAAGAGGGAATTCTGTTTTGTTTAGTGGCCACAGTAATATTACAATGCCATCAAGAAGACTTGCTGAATCAGACATTTCTGGGATTTTTATAACTTGATTAAGCTTATGCTGTAATTAAAGAAATCTGCCAGTTCTTTGCAGTTATTACACTAATGTTTGTGTGATGTGTTCCCCAATGTGTTATTGAATCACTTCTTTACATAACTGTAACTCCCAGGTGGGCTGCTACACTGGTGCTTTTAATTGCATTTTATTTACTTTACTCCAGAATTATCATTTTGCTTTCATCAACACTTATGGGTAATTTAATACTTACAAACTAAATTTGTTAAGATCAAAGCACTAACTGGAGTGCTTGTTCCATGCCCTCATTTCCCTGTCAGTTACAACCTTTAGGTTAAGCATATGTCGACACACCTGAGTGTGTTTCGTGAAGGAAAATTATATCTTTCCATTATTGGTAGGTTTGCAAACTATTTCATTTCTCTCAAGAACAGACTGAGAGATCTCTGTACTTGTTCTTTAGAAAAGGAAGGTGATTATTTTCAGTACTGTTGTAGTATAAAGATCATGAGGTGATTTAAGAAACAGCTAGAAGAGTATCCTATCCCTTTGCTATACAGTCTGTAATGCTCCTTGTGCTCTGAGTATACTGCATGGAGTTTACCAGCTGTAACTGTTTCCTTTGGAACCAATGGTAATGCTTATGGTACAGTGCTTATGGCACTGCAGTTAGCAAAAAAAATGTTGCAAAATTGGATAGCTGATAACACTGATAAAAATAAGATAGGTTAGAGCAAAAGATCAGTGGTCTTGTGCTAGTGTCATGATGCTGAATAAGTGGCAGTGAGCTGCTCTCCTGCTTTAAGGTATTGACTTGTGAATGAAGGTGAATTAAACTCTACTGTATGAAGTGGTTACTATTCCCCAGCTTTTCGTCATGTTCCATGTGTTTTATGCTGTTGTCCCTAGTGAAGTAGTGACTGCTTGAAGTAAATAGTGAATTTAACTGCTGAGACTAAACCAACCACAAGTCTTTGAAAGTCAGTACTTTAGGACCTGATGGTACTTGAGAGTATGTGGGCTTATTGAAAATTATGTGGTATTGAAAATACTAGAAAAGCAGCTAAATGAATGACAGGTCCAGAGGAATGGCACAGCATATGAGTGGTCAGCTGGATAAAAGCAAACCTAGTTATAGGAATTATAAATGAGAATATTTGACTTGAGAAGAACAGCATAGGCTGAGAAAACAGCCCCAGAAATACATGGTCATAAATGAAGAGAGCCAAGTTGCAATTGCTAATAAATAGTTTTGTCTTCAGCAAACATTCTAAGCCTATACTCTCAAAGTACGTTGAGTAAAATCTAAACCATGGTGCCAGTCTGGATAGTGAGCAGGATGCCAGCTGCCTGGAAATAGAAGGAAGAAAAGCAGACATGGGAGAGTTTCTATATCTTTGCTGCCAAGCAAGAAACAGAGCTAGCTATTCTGTTAGCACAGCAGGAGAGATTTATATTGTATATAGAGAAAATGAAATAAAGACAGACACAGGCCCATAGATAAGAGGGAGAGTTGCCAAGACAATAAAAGAAGGAATTCATTTGGCGGTGGAACGGAGAGTTTCTTTTGATTGTCACTGAAAAACACAGTCTGACAGACATGGAGCATAAGTCCTTTCTGTGAAGACATTAACATGACATTTGCTGGAAAACTTAGAGGGCTGAATGCTATCCACACCTACCAGCTGTGTTGCTAAGGGAGCAATGCCATCTCTTTTACATAAGGCTGCCCAGTGCCCGGTTTGCCATTAATGGGGAAAATACTATGGCTTTGGCTGGTACTGAACAAGGTTTCACAAGCCTTGAACAAATTGAACAATATTTGAAATCATGCATTTATCGTCTGGCTGCTGTTCTTCCTGCCTGTTTCTCTTGTGTTCATTGAAGTCCTCCTTGGAAGCGTCTTGCCAGCAGCCATAGAGACTCTCCTTATTTGTTGATGTATCAGACTTCAGAGTTTGAACACCTGTTGTGAGGTTTTCCAAATACTAAAAATCAGTTATAACTGCTGGGACTTATAAAGACACGCACATAGTGAAGATTTTAGGAAATGCAGTTGCACGGGATTAGCCGTAACAGTACAAAGCATCAGGTGATACAGTGGCTATAATGGAACGCTGATTTGCTCTTCCTCTAGTCCTGAGGGACCTTCTGAGGTCCTTTCTAAACTGGGTGTTCCTATGATCCTAAGTTTGTAGTCATCCTTTTGTGTTAAGACATCTCCCTCAGCTTCATAAAGGAGTGCACTATCCTTGTGGCCACTGAATATTACCAAGAGGCAAGCTCTAGCAGTGTCCACTTTGTGCATTTGGTTACACATTCTGGTTCTGTATTTGGTTAAACATTATGCATTCTTAATGTTAAAAAAAAAAAAAAAAGTTGAGGGAAGACAGGGAAGACAGCATGGTGTAAAAGCTCTGTGGAACGACTGTGAGAGATCTTCAGCCTCTCCACTAATCTCCGTGCAGTACTGCAGGGTATATAGCTCTGGTAGACACATTGCTATGATCACTAAGTACAGCAAAAGATCAGTCTGGGATTTGTTCCATTCTCATTCATTGAGGGCTTGGATTTATTGGAAAGCAGCTTGCTGAATCTTTGTGGCACAGATCACATCTAGTACGGCTCTGAAGTGAGAATGCCTGGCTGTGCATGAAACAGCACCAACCAGGTTGATCCTTCATCCTTTGGGATGAGAAGAGATTCATAGAAATGTAGATATTTCTCCTCAGTATAAGCCAGCATCCAATCTCAGTCATGACCTCCGGTTAATGTGAATAGAAAGCCTCGTCTTCTAGAGATTGAAATAAGGACAAAACAGAACTTTGTAGTTGCCAAGGCCAACTAGAATAGTAAGGAGTATTTCCTGTATTCACTTGTGTTGATGTAGGAGTACTTAAATCAGTTTGAGTTTGCCTTCTTGGGGGGTAAGAGGAGAGAGAGGAAAGCATATTACTTTGATGGCTTAGTTAAAGCCAGACTGCCTCCTTTCCCCCCTCAAATTATCTATCTCATCTTTCCGAAGAGCAATATTACATGTTCTGAATTAGAAACAATATTAATGCACCAGCTATGTTTAAAAAAAATAAAAAGTTAGGCAATTGATTATTCTTTGGGGCATTTGCCGGCAACTTGAGCAGCTCCTATAACTCATCTTGTTGACAGGTCTCATTGACTTTGTTTAGCAAATACAAGCTAATTTCATCCAAGCACCTTGCCAAACAATCCAGCAGTCTAACCTGCTCTAATAATGGCTATCTGGATTTAAATATAGCTATAAGGCTGTAAAAATGCTATAAAAGCCTTTCATGGCAAAAATAGTAGAAAACGTTTGCATAATTGCTAGGCCTTTTGTCATTATAAAAATGTTGAGCACATGTGCTCACAACCACGCAAAAAATCATGCCCTTATCCAGTAGGATGATATGAGCACAAAGACAAATAAAAATTTGGCTTTCCCGTGAATGCAGTGCAGGTGAACTTCATTGTAACAAGCTGAATTGTCTGCACTGTCTCCATTTATAAAGAGCATAAAGGCAATTCATGTGTTTAGGCTGCTGATGGACAGCAGCAGAGAGAAAGGGTAACAGCATAATCTGTTAGGGTGCTGGTTTGTCAGACAGTGGATTGCATTTTTATCTAGGGGCTGCCAAACCCTGACTGAGTCCAGATTTCAGACTTCTGTTGGCAGCAAGCAAGGAATCCTGTAAAGAGGGGTTTGAAAAGGGTCAGATGGTATGCCAAGAACATCTTATGTGTCTATAATGATAGTTTCTGTGTGTTATAAGGCAAATGTTGTATGGCAAATAGCAGAAACAATTTATTTACCCTTAAAAATTCTAGCTTAATATTTCAAATCCTTGACCAAAAAATATAAAACTAGGATATTTCTTCCTGAGGGAATGCAGTTGCCAAACTAAAGGCGCAGCAGGTACTAGACATCTGCTCTGCCATAAATGGGCCACTTCCTGGAACCAGGGAGGATGAGCAAGGTAAAGAATGGAAGCAATTCCAAAAAGCTGTCCTTGTGTTTGCTAAGATGGTCTAGATTTAGATTAAAATTTTAAAATGTACTTTGCTGCATGATTCTAATTTGCTGTAGAAGTTGGATGCTATTCTTAGTGGCTAATGTTTCTGCACTGACCTGTGCAGGGGACCCTGTATAATGCCATGTTTCAACAGGTGTCCAACAGAATTAAATAGGATTTGCTTGGGGCTTGTCTGTCCCCAAAATCTTGCCTTTTATAAAATAGACCTCATGCAGGACTGAGATCCTGGTGTATCCCTGTTCTTTTGCAACCAGACAGCTGAGCTAATCACTCCTGTTACTCACAGCTATTTACACAGTCCAGTGGGAAGAACTGTGAGTGACTGATGAGTTTTCATTTGTCTTGAAGTATGTTGAAGGAAAATATTTAGTGTCTAAGATCTCACTTCTGAAGTGAGATCTCACTTCATTTTTGTTTGGCCTCCTTCAGAATTCAATGCCCAATGCACTACTGGGCTTTGAAAGTGGGAGTTCTGTTTTGTTTTATAAAACTCTCATGCTTACAGGTAGTAAGTACCTGGAAGAGTAAAGATTTCCATTTCTGGGGCACTGCTGTACACATAAAACTGTAAAAGTGATGTGCACCATAGTTTCAGGTTTTGAAATGGTTATGACTGTGCTTGTTATTTCATACCAGTACACATTAAGTATGGTTTGAACGTGCCTACAAGATTATACCTACCAAAGAATATAGCTTATATCTCCAGTAGATTTATGTGCTCAGAAAGTTTTGCGAAGATCTTGGCACTTCGGATATAGGTGATAATATAACTTTAGCACAATGTATCTTCAGAACCTTGCATATTCAGGTGCCAACCACTTCTCATGCCTTTAGAAGTAGGTTCCCAAATTCCAAAGAGTTGCTTTTTTTCTTTTCTCTTTTCTTTTTCCTTTTCTTTCTCTCTCTCTTCTTATGCCTCCTCTGGAGGAATTTGATCTTTGTGGCCAGAATTGCATGACCTTAAATATCTGGTCCTCCCTCACTTATCTGTAATCTGTAAAATGGAAGTTGATGTGGCCTGTGTGGAAGTGTTGTTAGGAAATATATCCGACCTCAGAATGGATAAGCGATTGTGTTACAATAAAGAATGGTGCTAGAGTTAACCCTTCACAGAGGTGTCTGTCTAATATCTCTCTAGTTAGCACTAGCTGATCAGTTGCTGCTGGCACTCTTCTTTTAGTCATCTATGAAATGCTAGAGGAGTAGCAGTATGGTTTGCAATAATTTGTACTCCAGTGTAGAGCATGATTAGTTTTCTTTTTCTCTACCTAATATTTTGAACTTCCATTTACATGGCCTGTGTGAAATGTTGCAGTTTGAAAGCCATAGTGGTAGTGATGGTGGGGGGGGAAGGAGATATCAAATCAATATCGAATTCACAAACAGTCCGTGGACCGTAGGTCCGATCACCTTCCTGGGTGCGAATCGAGTTCCCCAATACTGTGATCCACTATAAGCTCGACTCCGGCAGTATCGGATTCACGAAGTCTGTCAACTGTAGGTCCGATTGCCTTCCCCCAAACAAGTAGTCGAGTTCACAAACAGTGTGATTAATTCAAATGCAACATTTACAAAGCAGGTTTTGGATGTCAGTGCAGGAAATTCTCTACTAGAGCGTGGGGTTTTAGCTAGCTCTGATGTATGAACGTGCAATCATCACTCACCCCAGAAGATGGGAGAGGGCTCTCAGTCTCGAGTCTCCTCAGGTGGCGTCCCGACGCAAGGTGAGGAAACGGGGATCAGCGCATCAACTGATCCAGAATTTATGATGGATTCTTCCCTCTCACTTCTTAGTCTCCTAAGGCAGCGTCCCGACCTGAGGGGAGGGAAGGGGGATCAGCCCGTCGACTGACCCAGGAGTTACGATGGTTTCTTCCCCCCACCTTTTCATCCTTAGTTCACCTTTTATACTTTTCTTTACATTCAGGTGGAGCTTGAGTGACTAGAGTCATAGTTAATATTGTTATTGATTGGTGAAAAAGTTTCTCGCTTTCATTTAAAGGTACAGTCAACTGAAAATCCAGAGCGCATGCTCAGTGAGGGGTGGTCGTACCTCGGAGGCGGGTAACTGGTGTGGTTTTCACATTATAATGAGCAAAGTTCAAGCAAAGTACATCGGAAAGGAGTGATTTGCCACCCTTGCTGGCTCAACACTGGACATGTTATCCTGTATCTCCCTTTAGACAGCCACTGTGCAGCTTAGCAGCAGCCCAGCACAGGGAGTGCAACAGAGTTTGGCCGCGGTGCCTTCACCCCACTCCATCCTCCGTTACTCCCCTTTGCAGCTGTGAGGAGGGCAGGTTGTGCTGCCCAGGGAACCGTGGGGGAGCAGAGTCCGTGCGCACCAACCATCCTGGAAGTGGCAACTGTGTATCAGCCCAAGCAGGCCTCTGTAATGCCAAAACTTCTGTTAGGCCCTAGTTTTCCTCTCAGTTCCTGCTTTCAAACAAGTCTTCCACAAACAATTCTTCCACAGCCTGAACAAGTGTGTAAGTGACCAGGCAATTTCAGAACAGTGAAACACCATCTTGAGAGAGACCAGCACAGGAGTTTGTGTGGCGAAACTTCCCTTCTATCTGCTGTGTGGAAAAGCCTTAATGGACAGCAAGCACATGGTTCTGCCCTGTCAGTAGCATTAGGTCTCCTGAAATACCAGATTGTTGAGGCAGTGAGGGGCTGTCCTCTTATTACACCTTAGATGTTCATGGGCACAGTATTTTCTTTGAAAGTTGAATTGTTAGCGTTTGCCTTTATACAAGAAAAAAAGCATTTTAATCCTTTAAAGAGACTTTATGTGAAAATGTGGACTGTAACACAGATGCAAGTGGAAGATGGGATTCAGTAACATAGGGGAGGGCTTTACCAGCTTTGCAGTCCTGTAGTATTTGCAAAATTGCTTTCTCAAAAAGTCAGTACTAAGCAGAGGCTGTTAGTGAACAACTAAAACCAGTCTGAGAATAATTATACATGTAATTTAAATCTCAGGTGTGTGCAAAAGAATAGCAAACGAGAATATGATAATTTGGGTTTGCTTATTGGATTTGCTTTGTTCAAGAGATTACAAATGTGAACCAAAAGCACTATCCTTTCTGCCACAAAGTACAACAAATCTCAAAGCAATATGAATACATGTGTTACTCTTGGATTTATGGATTTATTTTTAAAATAAGACCAAATGCCTTTGAAATAGAAGTGCAAGTGACTTTGGCTCCTCGGGGAATTTCCTCTGGCTTCCTCTTTAGGTAAAGGTTGCTGCAAATCGAGATGTCCTACATGTTCTGTGCCACCACTCACAGTCCCTAGCTGATAAATAAGACTGAATTTGGTCTTGAGGAGAGAAGTTGCACCAGTGTACAAACTCTGTGGAAATCTTTTTTTTTTTTTTAAAAAAAAAAAAAGGGGTGTGAGAGAGAACTAGAGAACTAGCGTAGCAAATAGACTTCAAGTAATGGTCCCGCAAAGTGCCTAAGTGGTGTGTTGCACTGTATTTGGTCCAAAATCACTATATGAATTTTTTTTTTTTTTTTTCCTCATTTTAATGAACCTTTTCCTCATTAATTCTAATACCATTTTCCATTTTTGATTGTTCCTTACTTAGATTAAGGACTGGTGACAAAACAACTTTATTTGAGTAGCCTAGTGCATTAAAAGGTGTCCATGCTATGAGAGCATATGTGCTATCCATGATCATCTGCAGGTTGTGTATGTGTACCCAGCTTTACCTCTAAATTGCTAAAGGAGGTGCTTCCAGTGACAACACAGTGCTCAGGATGGAATTGGAGCAATGTCTGGATATTTGCTAAACTACTCATGTGTGTTTTGCAGCATGAGCAGAGTTCCCTGCAGATGTAGGGTACTTCCCATCTAAATAGCTCAAAACTTTCTTACATGCAAGGTTCAGCAACATCTTTGACTGCTGTGTATTTTTCATCTGTTTTGCAGTAGGTGCATTTCTAAGGTATTCATGACTTCAGTGCAAAGAATGAGAAATAACATATTCAGTGAGAGGTCATAAGGATGAAAGTGCAGAAAGAAGGGGCCAAGATGCAGGATTATCTCTTCTGAACTGATGGATCACCTAAAAATGGGCTGCTACATTTGGATGCAATGATTCACAACAAGAAATGAAATTGTGCTTTGCCAAAGAAACAAATGAGCCTGATTGTTTCTGCAGCCCATGTGCAATAATGACCATGTTTGTTTGCATAAAAAGAATGTTTGGTCACATATGAAATTTCTATAAAAGATCTGTTTTTGAAAGTTTGCAAAAAAAAAAAAAAAAAAAAAGAAAAGAAAATTAGTGTATCTGTGCTTTCAGAAATCTCTTCTGCACATGAAAAATAGACCTGTTCATTTTTTTTTTTTGAGACTCTTTTCCTATATGTAATATTTGTTGCTAAGGAGAACATTCAAGAAGCTGTTAAAATGTCTTTATACAAGACAGCAGGAAACAAATTTCTTCCGTGATATTGCTGTTTGTTTTTCAGGATAGCACAAGCAGACTCTCTCTTTTTTTTGTTATTTTGTTAGCCTCTCTCTTTTTAAACTTCATTTATATTATATTAGAAACATATGTGAGAGGGTGTGTGAAGGGAAGAATTTGTGTGTGCAGTGATATTTAGATCGAAAAAGCTGCTTCAGCTGTGAAATGGATTGAGAAGAGTAATTTCTTTTAAAATACAGTGATAGCAATTACCCTTCCTTCCAACAGAAATAAAACCCACCAGCTCAAGGCAGCATATCATCCCTTTCGTTATCATAGAAGCTCATTAGCTGTATTATGTTTGTTAGATATAGAGCTGTTTGGGGATATATTTTTGGAATCCAGCATAGCTTTATTTTCCCCATGGAAATAATGTCACAGAGGTAGTATACCTGCTCCTCTTTCCCTTCTTTATGTTTCACATAGGGAGATCAGTAGATAAAAGGTATAAGCAGATCAGACTGGGGGAGAAACAGTTAATGCTTGTATGTGTAGCAAGAAGAACTAAAATACAAGGAAAAAGAATTATTCATTCTCTATTCTCTGATTTCTCATTTTTACCATTAAGTAGGTGTCTCTTTGGATATATTTCTCATTTCTCACAACTGAGAAATCTAGGTGGACCTGTGCACTTCTGACTTTCTAAAATAGCACCTATGTTTCTAGAATGCAACTCTCCAAAACAGAAGTTGAGATTTGGAAATAAATGAAATTTTGGGTGGAAATTTGTATGAAACTGAGTGGAAAAGTTTTGAAAAATTAAAATTCATGTTAGCTTAAAAAAAAAAATCAAACTAGGCTTCCAGGCTTCAAAGCATGTTTAAAAAATTGAATGAGAGTTAGTTTTATAGCTTCTGACATTTTCTTTTTTAGTCTGCTACTTAAAAGAGGAAGGGATATGTTATATATATATATATATATACATATATATATACACACACACACACCTATACATACACACTATATATGGCATTTCAGGCATTTTAACATGCCTTTTCTAGACTCTTTTTTTTTTTCCAGCAGATCATCTGCTTTAATATCAAAGTCTGAGAATGCGATTTGTGAATCTACCCTCTCATCAGCTATTAAAATGGATGTATTTTAGCACAGGAAGGTCTTGCAGGATCTAACTCTGCAGCTTTTGTGTACCTTATGCTAAAGTGCAGATATTACCTATTTAAGCGTAAAAGTCTATAAAACTTGTACCTCCTTACATTGCCATGATGTATTGTAGCTCCCAAGTTTATGCTCAGCACAATCAGATTTCTAGGCAACAAGATCTGTGTTCCCACTTTGCTTTGTCATATGACAATGATTCATTTTCCATTAATTTTCACATGGATTATACTTTCTTGACTATTAATAAGGAGGTTAGAATCAAAAGCTAATCCAACTCTTACAGTGAATAAAAAATGAGTTTTTTTTTTTACTTTTGTAGTATCATTGATCTTTAAGTCAATTCTGTTCCTAAAAATAAATTTAGCTGTTAGAATTCATTTCACATAACCTTTTGGGATGCTAGTATAGTGTGTATGTATATATATATATATATGGTATATATATACTGTGTATAATCCACATATAGTTTTTTTGTCTGTTGGTTTATTCTTAGTGACAAGAAACAGACATTAGGGAATGATTCATCTGATTTTTTGGGGGTGTCTGTTTATTTCCCACGATGATAGTGGTAGGCTAAGATGATTACCTCAGATAGATATACTTAGCCAAAAGGAATGCTTTTCTCAACAAGATTATTCCTTTGTGTAGCAGACCAGTCCCCTTTCATCACTGGTAGCTTGAAAGTGAGTATGTGCACAGGATAGGGACCGCAATTATCCATGCCTGCCAACATTAACATTAAGGCTAAGGCCTTTTTCTTTTCCCCAGAATATGTATAAAGATGAAAAAATGACAACAAATAGATAGGCAATTTATTATTTGCTTTACATTATATTGCTTTTGTAAAAATAAAAAGAGTAGGTAATGATCAGTACTTGTTTTCTTTGTTTTTAAACAAATCAAAAGTGATTATAAACCTTGAAGTGTTTCATTCAGGCAAACTACAATAAAACACCTTGGGGAGTAAATACTTTTATTTCCTTTGAGGGTCTTCCAGGAAGGGCAGGCCCTCCTCCACTCCTCTCCACGAATGAAATATTCCTGTCTTTAAGCTTGAAAATGCTTCCCTTGGGAAGAAAAATTGCTTTCCAGTTGTAAATTCCTGTTCATTATTTCAGGGATATATTAACATATTGCTTTCTCATCTGTGAGTACTGTAACTCACTGCTCATATAGCTACTTACTACCTTGTATAAATGAGTATGTTCATGGCAATTACTGACTCCTCATTGTTTAAATGCAATGTTTAAACCAACAAGAAATGAGAAAGAAGTACTACTTTAAATTCCAAGCATATCTGCGTAGCTTAAGCATTAACCTGATGCCCCACAAGATGAAGCCATTACTAGTCCATAGGACTCCATGTTGCGGTAATAAATACTCTTGTGTATTTGTATTCTATGTAGCAGCTGCAGACATATTTTGGAAGAGTTTTTTTTTTCTTTAATAAAAACCCACATTTATTAGATGGGAAATTAGGCACCTGTGAGGATAGGGATATGTAAAGTGAGGGATGCACCGACTTTTCTCCCTGAGGAAAAAAGATGTGACAGCAGCACTGGCCTGGTACCCAGCGTAGAGGGCCTTCAGGGATGCTGAACTGCAGGGGCTGAACGTGTGCTACCACAGTGCACATAAGCTCTGTAAGCACTTGCTTTCAGATTCCTGTACTTTAAAGCTCTCTGGGACTAAAACTGCAGTCAGTGGAGCTGGAGTTCCTTTGCAGCTCTTCTCCTGCAGGGACTTATAGGGGGAAGGCGACCTGTACACCTGTTTATCCCACGGCACATTGAAACTGATGCTGCAATCAGTCTTGTAGTGGCAGAGGTGTGTGCTTTTGCTATGGTGCCAATGGTATTATTTTCATGAATCATGGTTCATAATGTGTATCCAAAAATCCTGAACTATAAATGATTGCATTTAGTGCTCTCCTTCTTATATGACCTAATTAAGTTAACTCAACCAGAGAGAATGGGCATTTTCAGCTTTTCCATGTGAAGTAGAGTAGTGCGGAGAAGCAGCATTAAAATCTGCCCCTCAGGATAGTTGTAGCATGTTGGTTACGTTTTGTAATGTGGTAGAAGGAGATGCAGCTTCTCATAGGAATAAGAAAGGATTTGAACCACCCGGTTGGTGCGTAAAAGGCAACAAGGGACTAGAATTTGTATTTGGGAGGAGTAAACTTGAAACTGTGCTTTGGTACTGGGAACAAGGAGCTCTCTGCAGGCCAGGTGCAAGATGCTGGCTGAGCTTGGGTTAGAGTGAAATCCTTTGAAAAATTTGGCTGAGGAAGATCAGTTTACTTACAGAACTGGTGTGCAAATATAAATTGGATGAACAAATTGGAAAGGATTGTCATTTGCTTTAGGAGCTGCTATACTAAAATAAGCTAATAATAAAAATGTGAAACAACTAAAATGGATATATGAGCCTATCAGTAGAAATTGCATTTAAAAGTGATTGAGCAAGACTACTTAGGCATCAAGGTCATTTTAATTTAAGAAGTTTGCCAATTTTTCTAGGTCATTTGGGAAATAATTGCAGTCAAGGGAAAGAGAAGAACAAAGAAAGAAGTAAATACTTGCAAGTCCAGATGGGCAGGTACCATATGGCAGAATAGGGGCAAATAACAGCAAGGTATTTACCAGTAATAAAATGCAAGGCTTGTATCATGCTAAACAAAGGTTGAGATTATTGGCATTAAAAACAGATTCATCACTGGTATCTGTTTAGCAGAAAATTGTATCAGTAGCACTTATCCTTGCTGGATTACCTATCTTCAGTGGCTTCAGCTCAGCCACTGAGCTCTGCGATCACTACTGTAGCCTATGTGCAGCTCAGCTATGAAACTCAATTCAATCTCTCCAAGATTACAAGGAACCCGCCTCAATTTAAAAAAAAAAAAAAAAAAAAAAAAAAAAAGAAAAGAAATTTCGTAGGTCTGATGCACTTTTCTGAAATTACACAGCTGATCATTCTCATTAGTCTGAATGTGACAGTGTTCATCAAAATATGGCCATTAGCTTTATTGCTAAGATTTAAAAATATATCTTCTTACTGTGCTCTTCTTTTAAATATTGAAAGATGGCCATATAGGAAAAAGTTCATGCTTTTTCACCAAAATATAAACTTGGGGGTGTTAATTTCTTCTACCATATAGGAAAGATGTATGCTTCCTTTTATCTCTGCTGTCCAGTGAAATTCAACACAGATTTCTGACCTAGAGAACAAGAAAAGTTGATGTTCTATGTCACTTCAATATGTATTTTGTGATTTTCCTTTTTAAAAAAATGTTCAAGTTTGAAAAGCAGGTTGGCTTTTAAAAGCAAATCGATTTAATTTTAGTGGGGATTTTGTATCTAGTTTTCCCAGGCTGTTCTGGGGAATGTTCTGCATTATTGTAGGTCTGGGCCTGAGCCCCTGAGTACAGTGTATATTGCTTCCCCAGGACATCCAGCACCTGTTGCTGAAACACCCACTGCTTTCCAATTTTTAATAAAGGTCACCGAGTTAGCAGGTCCACATCTCTCAGATGTTAGTGCTACCAGAGCTGTACTCAGTGCACCATGCTCTACACCAGACGCATTTAAATGGTGTGAATCCTACAGCCATACATCATCATGAGAGGGGAGATGCAGACAAGGATCGCTGTGCTTGGAGCGTGAAGTGCTTTTAAATGGGTCTGGGCAGTTTCTGTATGTATATGTTGCACCCCAATGAAATCCCACTGCAGCGTCCAGAAAGCCTTCCCTTTCCCTGAACAGTGATAGGATTAGGCCCATGCTGAGCAAACTTGCCCAACTCAGCGGGGGTTCACTTCCTATCCATGCCTGTCCACGCATTACAATATGAAATGGACTAATAATAACAATCATGTGGTTCTCTTTGCTTCTCTTGAACATCTGCTGAGCATTTCCAGCACAGCATGGAAGAGCATTATCTTGGTTTGCAGCTTATCTTGTTCTAACAACATCAGAAATACCAGCCATCAATATGCTCCCTCTTGAGAGCAAAGCAATCACAGGTGTGTCAGCTGGCTACAATTATATTTCCAGACTTGTACTCATCTCAGCTCATCATAACTGCAAATCTGTATGTTTTACACTTATTTATTGCCGCAAGGATGAACCAGTTGACCTGAGCAGTCTGGGTTTTATGATTCATATGAAGCATAGTAACTGATGTTAGTCAGAAAAGAAGCATCTGAGGCTTTGAACATATTTCCATTACAATATGTTTTTCATATTATGACATTTATTTCATGAAACATTAACTCCATTTTCCAGAGACTATTTTAATATTTAGAGTTAAAGTTTTTACATTTTTTACATTTTACATTACTAGATAACTATAATAATGTGGAATATATCATAAAGTTTAGAGAAAGCTGTAAGTCTGAAACAATGTTCCAGTTCAACAATAGAAATGAAACAAAGTCCAAAGAGAAAACTGTCATTGAAAATTGGTAGAAATTGGATATGTATGTAAATTACAAAAACTAATCTACTGAGATTCATAGGGCAAATAATTTTAGCTGCTATTACTTGGCACCAAATAGAAACATTTCATTGGAAGTGCTGCCTCTAAAGAAATGAGCTGTTGAACACAAATTGAACATGAATGGCTGCAGGCCAACTGGAGTACCAAGCAGCAAAGGAAAAGCGGAGCGGACAGTGGAGGACATGTGTATGTGCATGTGTGTGTGCATGTGTCACTCTCAGATGAGGATTGATTTGAAGAATTGTACAGGACGGTAGCAAATTGTCAAAGATTCCCAACGCAACCAATTTCCCGGGTATAGGACCCTCAGCCACACTGCACACAGCCCGTACACGAAGCCCCTATCTATTATTGGTGAATAAGCTTTTCCAGAATGGAGTACAAACTCCGGTCAAGATAAGACACCAAATATGT
Organism: Tinamus guttatus; assembly: GCF_059628265.1. Lineage (NCBI taxonomy): Eukaryota > Metazoa > Chordata > Aves > Tinamiformes > Tinamidae > Tinamus > Tinamus guttatus. The sequence goes on along the minus strand of NW_028288569.1, from coordinate 2,634,015 downwards.
TCAAATTAGAGGAGTTGGAATTGAGACAGCTAATTGATTCCAATATATCAGGCTGTTCAATTCTTATGTAAAATCTCTGACAAAATCTAGTATCACTTTCATCTCTCTAAATCCAGAACAAATCTACTAAATATGGTAGCAATCAGGGAAACTGAGGTCCTTGTGTTTCCCTCTCCCTGCTCCTACCTGCCCCCCATCCCATCATTCCATACTCAGGGTCCAAACTGTGTCACTGGATATTTCTTTGAACATGGACCTTATGGGAAATGCATTAGTAAACACTGAAAATTTCATTTATATATGCATAAGTACATATAAACACCTCCCTCCTCCACATGCATAGATGACCTAAGTTGTTCTATGAGGTTCTATGCAGTTTCCTAGAAACCATACTACAGATGTGGTATTTAAGAGTGAATATGGCTAACATTTATGAGACTTGAACTGTATTGTGGGTAATTGTCCAGTAATAACCTTTGGTAAATTATATGAAGCCTTTACTTTACTTAACAGGAAATGCAGGCTCCCCAAACTCTAATATTATCATCATTCAAGATAATGAGCAACACAAACCATTCTATTACCAATCTAAAAGCAATAAATGTCAAAGTAAAGAACTATGCAATATTCTGGCCTGGAAGAACAAAGGACAAAAGTAATGATAATGCCTTTTTATATTTGCAGTCTATTATATCATGCATAACAAATGACCCTGTAATTGCAGACAGTGTTATTTTAACAGGTTATGAAGAGAAAATGGTGAGGGAGGAAAGGGAGTGTTTAGAATACTTCTCTGACAAATGCTACAGGGCTAGTAAATTGAAATACCTGATATTTTTCTTTGAAGTTTATCCTTGTGAATATGCTGGGCTTTGCTGGTTTTGTTTGTCACCATGATCCCCCAGAATTCTGCAATGTGACACCAAGATCCTTGTTTGCCAAGCTGATGGTTTTACTAATGACTTGATAATAACCTAAATTCTGCTTTGACAGAAGCATAAGCAAGGACAAAAGTACATTTTTAAACACAGGTTATTGATTTTATGGAAATTCTTAATTTGAACATTTATAGAACATTCAGAGGTCACACAGCATTGGGGCATTTAATATGAACCAGAGGGTTACAGTGAGTAATGGGTGTACTAGTGCTGTTATGTACAGTGGTATAAATCTGCAGTGGTATTCAGCTGCTCATGGATTTGTAGAGACTCCACTTTCAACTATCTCAGAAGAAATTGATACAAATAAAAACAGAAGCTAGTCAGCTACTTTATCCTCAGTTAGTTGGATTATTTTTTCTTTTTTCTTTTTTTTTTTTTAAACTGTGTGGAGGGGAAGGAATTTGCTGTGGCTTGGGAATCCTGTCCCTCAGTTACCACTTCGCAAAAGTAGGATAATTTTTAGTTCCTTACACTTTATATTTTTTATCTCTTTTAAGATAAACACTTTGCAGAGCAAACACTTTTTCCTAGTTTGTATGTGTTTCATGTCAACATGCTGAAGTTTGCAGGGCAGGGTGTTTATCAAAATACATGTATAAGTGACACTATTTTGTATGTGCTTGACAATAATTCCTTCATGTAGCTATGAGACTGAGGGTTCAATTAGCACATGTCACAACTTTACTAGGTGTTATTAATTGATATGCAGGGTTTTATTCTGCTCACAGGAACACTGGCTTTACCTGAAGTATTCAGCCATCTTACTCTTTCCATAGACTAGTGCACATGAGAACAGGATTTGGCTAGAAGGTGTAAAGCTAGATTCTCTGCCCAGAAATGAACCATCTTGCAGATGTAACACTATACACTTATCCCTTGATAATTCCTTATACTTAATGTGGTCATTTTATACTTTCTCATGCAATAAAAAGATTCCATCAGATTGAAGAGAGTGTAGGGTCATGCCCTATATGTTTGTTATGTGAAATTTTATTTGACTTGTGTTTGTTTCCAGCTGATGCATAGATCACAGAGGACAAAAATTGTATTAAACTGAACTAACTTTGCTTGTGTTACCTTTATTAAATTGGTTTAATAAGTTGTCTTCAGCATGTGTTTTTTGGTAAGGTCACATTACTTTTCCACCTCAAAATTAATCCACAGAAATATTGGTAAGTAGAAAAGAGATCCCTGTAACACATTTAAGTTGTGCTCATAGTGCTAGTTAACAGAAGTCATAGAAAAAAAATAGCAAGTAGTTCCTTTACATGTCTCTCCTTCTTCAGAGAAAACAAATGATTAAATATCTCAATATTTGCATTTTTCTCCTCAGCATGCATCCCAAGCTTGTCAAGTAAATGACAGGAGGTGGCATGTGCCTGTCTTAAATCTGCTTTTGGAAAAGATAAAACCTGAGCTTCCTGATGGCACAGCCATGCGGTTATTACCATAGCAGATCTGGGAGATGATGTTCCCCATGATGGTTATTTATACAAACATTGTCAGGTAGGTTCCAGACTAGTGAACATAGTGTACCTTTTGTTTTATTTATTATGCTTCTTCCTCATATCTAAATATGCTAGGCATGTATCTGTATGTTCATCTGTTTCTGTTTGTCTATAATTTTATGAGGTATCATCTGTGAGATGCAGGATTGCAGATTAACATGGATATAAGTGCAATCAACAGTTGGGTTTAAGGACTGCTCAGTAAGCAGAGGAGTTTTGGGTGTCTGTCACTAGTTATTATGGGTTGACTGCTATATGGCTGATATGTGAGGAGAGATTTAGTTGAATGATTTGTCTAGGTGTCAGGGTTATTGTCCTATTTTATTGGGCTATCACAGAAAAGAAGTCAAACTCCTTTTGATCAGGAAAAAAAAAGTGATTTCCATATATACCATAGAATTGCCTTCCTCCTTACTACTGCCTCCTCATTCCAAATGGCATTTGCCATCAAACTTTGTCAAGCTTGGAAATGCGTTCATGATTTACACTGTTCGGACAACAGTGTAAATGTTTATGCTGCTGCTGAGCTTGGGAGCAAGTCAAGTGTCAATATCCAAGGTAGTCAGTGGATTAGGAAATTGCTTATTAGGAAATTGCTTATTTATGAGTTTCAATTTCTGATATGTTGATGAAATTGACTGGGAGGTCACATGAATGTTCTGAATTTCAGTCTGAAGGCAAGGGCATAAGACTACAGATGGTGCATATGAGGTTCAGGAATTTTCAGAAAGAAGTAGAACCCCCTAAAGTCTTCCTCTGTGAAAAGATGTAAGTGTAGGCTATTTCTCATCCAGCTTTCAGCCTATTTTGACATGATGAGATTTGGCACATCAGTTGTAAAACTATAATATAAGGCTTTGCACAAATTAATTTACCAACACATTTTACCCTTCCTGAACTACATCTGCAAGGTTTTGAGGTTAGAGATTGCTTCCAAGCCAATGAACAAATTAATGGTAGCATTATTATAGCCCAGGAGAATTTTCTTATTTCCAGTCCTGCTCTAAGTAGCAGTCTCACTCATTAAATCGCTGTCTTTGTTGCCCTGGGTTTCATTACGATTGGGGAAGGAAGTAGTCACATCTGAAATGGAAGTTCCATTCCCCTAGTTGCACTTGCAAATGACCAGCAAATCTCTGTCATGTGTGTCTCTCACTAAATCAGGAAATAGTGGTAAATGTTTTTCAGGAATGCCCCGTGTTGATCAGAAGTTTATCCTAATAATAATAACAGGCATTAAGAGATACTATTGGAATTCCGTATTACTGGACCAGTTCGGGGGTTGATCTTGCTTACTTTAGCACAACATAGTGTCCAGCACATCACCAGCAGAATTAACAGTTTTCCTTCAATCTGTTTTCTTCAGTCAACGTTATGCACTTCTGAAAATTAATTCACAAGCATTTCTTATAAGCATGCTTTGTACATGAGAATGCACCTGTTACCTGGTAAAGAAACCATATTCTTAGTTTTACTTTTAGCTAAAAAAACAAGTTGATATAATTCTTCTGAATAGGATAGGTACTATGTATGAATATGCCATAGTTCATTCCATTTATGCTAGGCAAACTTCCTAAGCCTGCATTTTTATTACTTGCACTTCCGGAAAGCTTTAGAAAAATCAGTAGAGTCAACAGCTGTATACTAAACTCTTGCACCTAATGCATAATTGTGAGGAAGAGAGCCTGAAGGTAATGATTTTCCTTAATTAACTGTATGTTTTACTAAGCAGTTCTGGTTATCTTCTAGCATTAATAACAGGAAGATGTTGGGGGGAAGAAATGCCTACATCTTCATCTTCAACAATATTGGGCAAAAGAATGATTTTTTTTTTTATATATAGCATTTTCTATCTTTTCATTTTATAGGAGAACTTAGAGCTGTTTCTTCCCATCCTCCTCACCATTCCCCAATAAAACCCTGTTATTATCAAAATCAAATTTTATGTTGTAAAATAATAAAGCAAATAGAGAAAAAAAAAATACTGGCCTCATACCAAACAGATTGTATCATACATTATGCTGGATAATGGCTGAGTGTGGAGTATGCAACTACAAGAATCCAGATCATCTTCCTAGGCAGCTCACCAGAGGAGCAGGTTCCCATCTCTATCCACACCTTGTTCCAGCAAGGCTTATGTCAGGCATGAGAAACACTAATGAGGACAGTTACAGAATGATCCATCCAGAAAGGGTTTGTTCTTTTGACTCTGGCTATTTCCGCACTAACTCCAAAGCCTTGGAACTAGTCAGGAAGTTGAAACACTCTTCAGTACAAGGACTGACATGTTTTGACTAAAAAATATTCTGATTTAGAATTCTTCTTTACCTCTTTCACCTCTCAAAGTATCCTGAAAATCAAAATTCAGGATTGAACACAATAGTACTACTTCACCTTTGAAAAAAAGTAGCAAAGCAGTATTTTGCAGTACTCTGTATTACAAATGCATCTATAATATTGTGACCAATGTGTGCTACATGAAAGGTTGGTATTTTATCCTATGTTGAAATAAAAATACTTGCATTTCAAACAAGGGCATTTTTTTGATAAAAAAGCTTACTTGACCAGTTTCAAGTATTTTTCCAAGAATATGATCAAGGTAAGAGGGGGTTATACAAGTCCTAGAGTTATTTTTAGTGAATAGCTCTCTAAATACTTTTTTTGAAATAATATTCTTAAATTCTGCTTGCCACTGATTTGTGATAATGACTACCACAGGTTAACTGTGTTTATTAATCTTTCTGCTGCAGAAAAGGTAAAAGCCCACACATTCTGTCCAAATAAATATTTAGTTCTAATAACTAGAATTAAGAGAGTTACTAGCAAATTTCAAGCGCTATCAAGGACTCTTGGAAAGAAGTGAAAGGGACAAGAGTCAGGAACTGTTTGTATACAGCTTGAAGCACTTTCCTTCCCTAGGCAAGCTCACACGTGAGGTTTATGTCATTGCCCCCAGAAGGTTTGGCTCCAGGCAATTTTGGACAAGGTCTGACAATTTACTGTAATTAACCAAAAGCTTCCTAATGGTCAAGTCATCTAGACAGTCTGAATCAAGACCAAATGCTTTCGATACGTTGAGTGGATTAGAGCTATTTTTCTGTAATGGGGAACCTGCTGTACTACTTAACCTACGTCAAACGGCTCATTTTCATAACTGGCAAAGCTGTTTAGATAATTTATTTGAGGAAGGCATGTACTGGCCTTTTTTTACAGAGTCTTGTGAAAAAGTAATCACAAGGATTTATTATAAATTAAAGATATATGCTGGTGCACATATCAAATGTAACATCTCTGAATCCAGTATGTGCCACTCTAGGTACAGAGCTGCTTCACGGTCAACATTAGTTGAAAAAAGTCTTTCATCTTTTAAGAAAGCACAAGCAATCAAAAGATCTGCTCTACCTTTCTTATTATTATGCAAGTTGATGCGCCTTTTGTGTATTAATATAGGAGTCCTGAGGTCACTGGTGTATCTCAGTGATGCAGTTGTGGCACTTCCACACTTTCAAATAATCTCATCACATATACTTCAGAAGGAAGTGCAGCTTAGAAGTGTAATGGAGTGTACACACTGTTTGCAAAGCTATATTGCTGCAGCTGTTATACCCTTTAATTTGGAATTGTTTAATGAGAAAATAACATACATGAGGCCTGTACATTAAAACTACAAGTCCACTCACATGCAAACCTTTGTACCTTCCTTAAAGAATAAGGAAAAAAATGTGCAGAGCTTCTGTAACATAGTAGTGGAAAAAAGTACTTATCATTTTAGTAGGTATATAGCCTGCACGGATGGGTTGGTGTTGTGCTTTTGCTCTGATTCAGATACATTATTGAATTGTTTTATATTGTTCATATTAATGTAGGGCTTAGCACTTAATATATTAGATACTATTTTCTTTTCTAGCTGTTATCAGTGACTTATGGTATGCAGTTCACTGACAGTGTTTCAAAAAACTATATTTGTAATTAGAGCTGGATGAATTATTCATCTGAAACAATACTTACTATGAATTTATGCTCCCTATTTCCTCCAAGAGCACTAATTATTCAAAATGTTTATTGAATAGAAACACTATATATATATTTTTTTCCCAAGGACACTCTGTTTCTGGTTTATAGTGTGCACCTATGAAATTTGTCTCCTGAGATTGTATTTTCCCTCAGAGATGATTGGGAAATTTGCTTCCTCAGGAACAATGCTAAGGGGCAGTTCCTCTGCTTATTTGACTCTGGTTTGTCAGCTAAAGTAGAGGACCGTGTTTGAGCATGTGTCCTTCTGTCACTAGCAGATATCTTCCTTTGCAATAGTTCACAACGGATCATTTTTGTCATTCCTAATCTATAGTGATGCTAATTTGTGGTGCTAGTTTGATCTACACAAACTAGTCGTTAGGAATATTATTCACTGTGATCCTAGCCTCTTTCTGAGACAGGTGGGTGGCTTTCCTCCCGCCACTGCTTACCAGAGTGCTTGTAACCTAATCTGATCTTGATGCTTTCACGTGGCCTGTCAGCTTGCCCGTTGAGTCCAGTATGTGTTTTATGTGGATGAGCTGACTGTTTGGGTACCGGGCTCTGGTACATTCCCTAAGTCTTTGGTCCATGGTTTCTTTCTTTGGCTGTCTGGGAGAAGGGCTGGTGCAGGAGGTGAGCACAGCCTTGTGTGGTGAATGGTGAGACACCATCATCTCCACTAGAGCCCACAACTGGGGCCTCCCACAGTCAGCCTGGCTCTGGCAGGAAAGCTCCAACAGCCCTTTCTGTACATAGAGTTGATGCGGTTCATACAAAACACTGTTTTCCATTTCTTGTTTTGCTCAGTGATGCTTGTGTTTAACACTGTGAGGTTACTTGTTTAGGTAAATTGGCATTGGCTGTGCTCCTTTTTTGAGTGACAGATATTTTAAATGGGAGGAAAATCTGGAAATGTCTTCTGCTGTGGCCACAGTGAAGCTGACCCTCACACTTTAATTTTGTGTTCTCTCTCCAATATGAGGAAATAACTTTTTCTTAAAAAAAAAAAAGATAATCCAAGCTTTCATGTTTGCAGAGGGCAGTTTATAGTATGAGGGCAGTGTAATCTAAATGCACACACACACAAACACAAACACAGAGGAAATAGAGAGAATGTAGCCTTTATTTAAAGAAAATGAAATGAAAGTTACCTTGCGCATAGACTTCAGATTCTCCAAGAAGTAGAAAACACTTAATAGCATCGAAAAGATAAGATTATTTGCTAACCCATGTGATGTTCCAAATTTTTATAATCCATGTGATGCATCAAATTCATGTTGACTCAGAAAGTTTATGTGCCACTCTATTTTTTTTATTATTATTATTTCATAGTGAAGTATTCATCTTGTGTCTTGTGAACAATAGGGTCTTTGGAGTTGATGCCAAAGGACTGTGGAGCATGTAGTCTCCCATAGACAAGACTGTTTAATAGGCAAAGAATCTCCTTTTGACTACAGTAATACTGCATCTGTGTTCTCTAGCAAGATCTGTACTTACAGATATGATGTCTTGCAAGAGCAATAGTTAGACAAAAATGGGAAGGAAGATGAGGAATTCTGGGGGCACGGATGGGGAATAAAATTCTTCACTCTATAGAAGGTCATGTGACTTCTAAAAGCCTAGAAAAATAGGAAAAAAAAGGACATGCTGTTAGTTTCAGTGGAAGACTGCGATAAGTATTCAGCTGCCTTGCTGCAAAGGACAGGAGGGTTCTGTTCATCTTACTAAAAGTTAAAGCTGCAGCATTAGGAAATCAAGGTTTCTTTCTTGATTTATCTTAGTGGAGATTATAGTGAGCTGCATTACAGGAAACCTGAACTTTATTCTTGGCTTGACCTACTGCAGAGAGATCTTGCGCTATTTCTTTTTTCATTTTGCTTCTTTTGTCTTGTTTATTTAATATCCAGGGAAAGTTATGTCTACTATTCTACTTAATATAATGCTATCTAGCAGTCTGATTCTGATTTCAAATGACACATCTGCACATTGCTTTAATACAAACAATTTTTTTTTTTAAAGAGAGAACTGATAATCCTTAATCACTTTCATCCATCCTCTGACTCATGATGACTCTGTGGCACTTGAATTCTTCAATTCCCCCAACAGACTGATGCAACTGTGGACACTGACACAAAGTTAGTCATCTGTGTGAAGGAAAGAGAATGACATTAATACAAGCAGGACTAAATACGATCATATCACTACAAATATTGCTAATGCAGTAGCCTCTCTCACCACATTACTTCTAAAACTTTAATAAGTATAGCACAAAATGTCTGTAGTTATGCATTTTTTATTATTTTTATTAAAGCAATGTCTCAATGTCCATACCTGTGCTCTGTCAAGTTAAAAAAATGCCTAAAAAATGCCTAAAAAAAGTATCAGAATTCAAATAGTCACTTGTCTTCCTAACTCCTTTTTCCTTCAGATGTCTTTTCCCTTCTTCCTGTCTCCTTTCTGTATCTTATGACCAAATCCTATCAAGTGCTGAAGAACTTGTTCTCTCTAAAATTAAATATTTCTGTCTTTTTTTCTCTCTCTCTTTCTTTTCCTTATTAAACTATTTAAAATAATTATTTTATTTGAAATGAGGAATAAGAAATAGGGAGAATGGAAGGTAGGTTGCTTCCCATTATTATATTTTTAATAATTCTGAAGTCGTTGTCCTAGAATACACTTTCCAATATTTTTTTCTCTTTTCTAGGATCTCTTTGTTTTCTGTATTCACGGACAATCTAAAATAGGCTTGTGAGGTAGATATGTCACTTCATAACTCCATGTCACTCCATCACTCCATAACATAACATGAACTCAGCCTGAGGAAGTATATATGCTCACAAAGTAGATGTGGAATAGAAGGATTAAAATAGTGTTTTACAGTCTATAAAAGACCCCCCCCCCCTTTTTTTTTTGGTAGTATGTTATTTAACATTCACATTTGTTCTTGTAGTTTCAAGTCGTTGTACTCCAGAGGATATGGTAGCTATAAAAGACAGCAGATACTGAGACAGGATAATCTGTGTAAAATGGGCATACTTTGTCTTTGGGTATATCCATCATTACGCCAGTGGATAACGTTAACTGCAGTACATATGACATGACAGGTTGTCTGGTATTTTGTGATGTCCCTTAATGATTTTTGAATTTTAGCAAAATAGCTTTGTTTTTTTAATTGAATATTGAAGTTTCAAACCAAGTTTGTCTGTACGGTGTGTTTACCATTTTAATGAAGTTCCAGTGGCTTCATCATATCTGAATTAAAGTCCAGGGATGCTCGCAAGTTATGGAGAACTATTTTTGATGAAATTTAGGAACATTTGGGAATTTATTCTTAAATACAGGTCTCTACTCTGGTAAAATATGGCATACATTTTTCATACTAAGACTCAGAACAGAGGTAAGAATAACAAGGTTGAAGGTAGTATTACTCACAATGTGTGTTTATTATTTCCTTTTTTACTTGGGTGCTTATGATGTGACAAAATCCTGATAACACTACAGAACTTGAATCTGTGAATAGATAAATTTTCCTTAACAGAAGATTGCAAATATTTCTGATGAAGTGTAGAATTCACATCACTTTTTTTCCCCACATTTTTCTTCTCCACTAGAACACTAATGAAAGAAGCACTCTGCTAAATTGACCTAATGTGTGACACTGCAAATAATTAGCTTAGCATTGCTTAAGAAGGTTGGTTTTCAAGTGCACACAAGATGGATGTGATGTAAGGATTTTGTTTCTCTCCTGAAGCTTCCATGTAGTCCAGTGTTTCAGTAGAGAAAGCCGGTTTCCTAAAGGCCTGATACTCTCATCAAGAATGAAAAATGCTGACAAGAGCATCATCCTAGAGAGTGGAATGCTAGTACTACTGATTCCAGTAGCATTTATTGTGTTGTTGGGGGAAATACAAAGGATGCGTGTTGGCACTCTGCCATATGAGTAACTTGCCCTTAATCCACATCTGCAGGCTGTTACTGGTGCAAAGCAATGGGGGAGGAGAAGTGGGTTATGGTAGCTATCAAGGCTTAGTTTGCTGTTGAGGCCCTTTTGCAATGTATGCAGGTAGAGAATGCAGTTTCTGTTGAAGAGATTTCATAGCTTTCAGTAAATAAACCACTTCAAATTCTCAGCATTTGATCACTATTGTGCAGTAAAACCAATTTACTTAAGTGTCCTCTGAAACCTGATTGATTTTTATCTTATGATTTGCTGTCTGAATGTGGGTTCCATCTCCCCAGATGAAAACCTGATCCCCTTTCTTCATGGAGCTCTGGACACATGATGACATTTGAAAAGAAAATGACATTTGGTGTCTGATGAAAGTGTGATGAGATGTGCTAAATGGACAGGTCTGAAAGCTAGCACACACTCGTAGTAAACTAGTGCAAGAATTATTAATTCAGTAATCTCATTTAGCACAAATATTCTCTTGGATTTATTTTGATTTTTTTTTCCTGCGGAGCAAGAGCAAGTGTGCTTACATTGGCTGTTATTTTATAAGGACATATTGCCAGAAAACGTAACCAAGTGTGATCAAGCTCTCATGGAGGGCTTTTTTTTTTTTTTTTTTGTTCTGCCTAGAAATGAACTGGAATACATGTATTCTGGTCCCCTTTCATCCTGTTATTTACAACTGGCAATTAATTATTAAAGTTTTCAAGGTGAGGGATTCACACAACAGAATATGCATTAGTGTTTCTCACTGTATATTAAGTACTAAGTTAAGTGCTTAGTTCTCAAAGCAATAAACCAAGGGCTGGTTTGGAATGTAAAATCACAGGCTCAGAAGGGCTGACTTCTGTATGAGCTAAGCAGGATGAGTTAAACGAAATCAGGACAGCACCATGTTACACAGAGTTTGTGCTGTCTGCACTACCCTCAATAACCTTGCTAGCCTGAACTTTTAAAACCTTCCATCTATAAAGGCTAAATGCTATATAAAATAAACAGGAGCAATTGCCTTCAGTGCACTTTCAAAGGGGTTATTTGTTACAAGCTTTTGTCTATACTTCTCTTCTGTTCTTGCGTGTTTGCAAGCAGGTCTGCTGATTTTTCTTACAGCTTGTACGAGTTACCTTTTTCTTCTTGAGGTTGCAGTGCCATGTTATTCTTTCTGCATGAAACAGAGCAGCAAACAAAGTGGCGCTGCAGCTTGGCCAAGCTCCCAGCTTAGCGGGCAAATGCCTCTTGGCTGACCTGGGGCCTGGAGAGCGCTGAGCAGGAGGCCATCATTCAGCTTGAGAGCGAGGATATGCTGCGTGTCTGAATTCAGCTTAGAGGAGGTGTGAGTGTGTATATACAAAAAGAAATACCAAAAAGACGTATGGGAAGTATTTAAAGATTAAGTTCAGATAAACTCTCTAAAACAAGATTTTTAGCTATGGTATATATCTATATGTTATAGCTATGATAGTTTCAACCCTTAAGTGTTATAGAGTTATTGAAACTTAGATGAAAGCTCCTCAAACATAATTAGTTTAGACCTGTCTCTCATTCTAACATTAATCAAGTCTCCCAGGTGGAGGGAATTGCACTGTCATAGGATGTCTGGTATTTACTGCGGTTGCTTAAGCTGGAAATATGGTCCTACTTATTTTCATGTCTCGAGGGAAACATAAGAAAATGAAAAAGGACCTTGGAACAAATCTCCAGATATAAGAGGTCACAGATTGCTACCAGGTGCACTGATGGGCACTGGGTCTCTGGGCACCTGGGGAAGGATTTCTAGGTGCATGGGTGGTGATCTCCCCTGGTTGGGGCCCAGACAGGCGGGAATCAATCCCAGGAAAGGGGGGATGCTGGCAGACAGGGTTCCTTGTGTCACCAGCTGGAAGGATGTCAGTCTGTCCCCTGCCTGTGGCTTAGCAGCCCTGGGGTCAACAGCTCTGCCCTTGCCCTAAGACACTCCGCTGCTCTCATAGGGCCAGGGTCGAGGGGCCTGTGAGGGACTGATCCATGACTCTGTCCTGGCCCACTGTCGTGGCTTCCTGATCCTTAGGTGTTAGGCTACATCCCCCTTCAAAAAGAAATGAGAAGCCGATAAGCCCAAGTTTGCGGTGAAAATTTGTCTTTGCATTTAACTCACTGATAAACTCTCAAAAGATCGAAACCCAAAATGAATATATATCTGAATATTGTTCCCAGAATTACCAGACCATAATATGTCTTTAATAACATTCCAGTATTTAAGGTACTGAACTGACTGTTCTAAATTCAGTTTGTGTCTAGCTGGTCAACTATGTCATAGAAATATAACTCTCTAGATAGACTAAACTGAATAGAATACAATGTATTTTTTATTATAGAATAATATGCAAACTGCTTAGCTTTGATAAGCTCTAGTGTCTGGTTCCTTTGAAGTCCAGAGTTATATGTTATAAAATTGTATCAAATCACTGGACATTTCAGAATTTAAAAATGTCAGAAGTGGTACCGAAGTTATATTAACCAAGCAATTCACTGCCAGAGAACTGTCACACCAGGAATATGAGGTCTTGTCTACTTAGGCAGAAACAGAAAAGCATCAAGAGGAGATGAGTGAGGACAGATAACAGCTGGATGAATGTTATGATTATCTTGACCTTTCATTTACATTTAGGAGTAGTATTAATAATCAGAGAAGATAATTGCATCACTTAAAATATTAGAAAGTAATGAAAAGGACTGAAATTGTGCAACAACCTGTTTACTCAATCCTGGCTCCTACAGTTTTACCGTCTTTTGTGTATTGCTGACATTTTTATCAGTATTCTGCCTAGATTTTGCAGCAATGGTTAAGAAAACCAAGGGGAAAGGGGGAAAGTATTCCTTCTAGTGTACAAGGAAATATGACTGAAAAGGTGGGAAGACTCTACAACAGAACTGTGATTACGCACACTTGAACTCTTTATACCCATATACGTTGAATTTATGAGGAAAAAAAAAACACAGAGCAGCAACAGAAAAAGAACTAAAGAATTTCAAGATGGCAAGGGAATAGGGGAGGAAAATTCTATCCAGAAGCAGCACTGTGAATAGATGAGATGATGCTCAGTTGTATGTTTCACTCATACGGGAAACTTCTGAAGGTGGACAGTATTCATTCTCTTTACACATGGTTGAGAAAAAGAAGTAGAAGCACTGGGCCTAGTTATTTATGGCAGTTATTTGCATCAAAATCTATGCCAGTGCATTGGTACAGAACAAAACCAGAAACTGTCAATTTTTTTTTTTTTTTTTCACAGGTGAATAGAAACAAGCTACCTCACAGAAGGTATAATGGTAGATCATATCACCTGAAATACCTGAAATGATAATGATCTACCTGGTAGATCTTATCACCTGAAATCTTTTTCCTTTTTCAGACAGATTAACAGAATGATTCATTTTCCAGCCTGACACACTACTCCAAGTTTTTAGGAGATACCATGCCATTACTGTCCCAGATCATATTTTAATAGCAAGGAGGAAAAAATGCTTCTTTACAAAGAAAGAATAGCGAAGGAATACATCGCGGCATGCTAACATTACCACTATCTTGCTTCAGTGCACATACAATATCCATGTACGCCTCAGTACTCTGATCTATTCCTGACTGATCCAGAGTGAAATGACTCCTCAGTTTTCCACAGAATTTAAGCAATTCTCAGCTCCTCTCTTCCCCTTTGTTTCAACAAACTGTAGAGGCTTGATTGTTTAGGCTGAAGAAAGTGCTTACACGGCAGGCCATGAAGGCATCTCTACAGTGAATTTGGTTTCCCAGAGAGAACTAACATAAGAACTGACTTGCTTCTTGTATATTCATGACATAATATTGATTTGGGGTTCCAGCTCCCATTAAAAACAGTTCTGAATAAATTACTACATGTTTCATACAAAGCCAGGCATCTTTATTTTTTTTCATATCTGAAGCATCAAAAATAACCAGTGTGGAGTAGTTTAACTGAGTAAGAAAATCTTAAATTTCTGTTCTAATCCATTTCATGTATTTGGATAAAAATAAAAATCATCTTATGCATTTATTTACAACATATTCTGTAGCAGTTTATGTAAAAAGCAGTACATTTTATGTATAATTTTATATACATATGTGTATCGTATGTACATATATTTATAATACATATTTTATAAATATTAATCTATGATACATACATTTATAAATATAAATGTATACATGTAAATGTATAGGTTACAAATTTGTAATACATCTTCATACATTTATTATATTTAAAATACATTTATTTGTAATATAAAATATATTGATACATTTTTATATAATGTATAAAATATTTTAGATGTAAGAAGCTGGATAGTTTTATATATAAAAAGATATATGTACTTATATGCAGAGGCAATAATGCATACATGCATATCCCTAAATTGTCCCAGGCCACACAAAATATGTTATCACAAAAAAAGGATCTTAAACATATGTCATAATTGCACTCCTATATCATATAGCATTTGCCAAGTCTGTTAATTGATGAATCTATTAATACCTTCAATTCATGTCTACTTGTCAATTGAATTGCCTTTGGACTACTGATAAAATACTTGTCTCCCCTGTGCACCCGCTATGAGGGGTTCAGCTTTAACTAGGTGCTTCTAAGTTTTGGTTGAGATTGTAGAAAGAATGTTTTAAATGGAGCTAATTTGACATGTCTAGAAGAGCAGCCTTTTGTGAGATGTTTTGATTACATGGCAGAGCAGACTCCGTAAAGAGCTATTTGGCTAAGTAGAGCTTCTTAACTCCAAGGAGGGAAAAAATTACAGAGTGACTACTCATGTGAGCATAACAAGATCAAGAATGATAGCTTTAAAAAGCCCTGGGAGACAGAACTTTTGCTGAAATTCCTGTGTCTGCATATGTATGTGCCGCATGACTGTCGCATTGCTGAGGCTCTGTGCAAAACCTATCTTAAAATGGAGTAGGATATAAATACTGCCTAGTTCTTGTGCTGCTTCTGAGTTTTTATGCATGTATACTCTTAAACAAGTGGGGGTTTTTTAATGATAAAACAAGTGGCAGTTGTTGAGGGGTACGAGTGATATGAGTCCTATGCCGTATGTTTACAGGTGTTTCTTTATGGGCTTCTGATGGTTCCTTTTACCTAACCCAATGTTATACCAGTAAATCAGAGGGGTATGTGTTGTCTGTTGATGGGTTAATAAGTTTCTAAACACTCACACAGTCTTTAGCAATGTAAACTTGTGAATTGCTGGTGATTTCTCCCCACCCTATGTGTGACTGTAATTACTAAGTGAACCTTCACTAGTCTTCAGCATCTAAATCATCTTGTGTCCCACAGGCATGCATGTGTAGCTGTACCTCTTCTGGTGTTTTCAACCATCTCTTTTGATTGTGTGCCTGACTAGTTCATTCTGTGGAAGAGGCATGAGCTGTTGCTCTCATTCCTTCATTGCAGCTCATGGGTTTATGAACTTTTTACCATCTCATCTCTCAGTCACCTCTTTTCCGGTGTGGTCAGTCAGTCTACATATCTTCTGTTATCATGCATGTGAAAGACTTGTGCTTGTACGTCGGCTTTGGCACAGTCAACACTGGTTGACACTACTGTGACAGAAAAATCAGCTATTAAGCCCTTAAATCTACAAATTGTATAAGTAATTTGAATCACCTTAATTTGATACCCTTGCACTAGCTAGTGTATCCCTTTTGCTATAAAACTAAGCAAAACTTGACTTACAGTTCAGGATCTAGTTCATTGATCATTTATTAAGTCTTTGTTGAACAACAACAACAAAAAGTTCCTGCTTACCTTAATACAGGGACAGAGTTTTCTTATTTTTTAGAGAATTACTTATAGAGTTACTCAGAAACAACCCATAGCTAAATGATCCCTAAATTCCCAAAGCCTACAAAGCAGTCTTTCAAAATTGCTTGGAAGTGTTGTTCCCTTCCTCTGGGGCTTTGTCTTCAATGTCAGAATATCCAGAAGAGAAAGGAGGAAGAAGGAAGTGAGAGTGGTTATGTAACGAGGAGTCTACAGAAAATTAATTTCCATTTTCATTTTATCCTCTGTGAAAGATGTCAGTGTTGTGCAGTAAAGCACCATTTGGGTCACAGATTGCTTTTTGTTTTGCGGAATTTTTGCAGTAAGGGTATTCTTACTGCCAATATTTCTCGTGTCAGATGACTGCTGCAAAATCTGACTTTGCAAGCATTGTTGGCATCAAAATAAAATCTTTGAGGGATTTGGTTTTGTTTTCTTTTTAAAGGCCTATTGCTATTTGATCAAATTTGATCAGAGGCTGCCTGTTGGAAGCTTAAATTCCATTTTTGATTTCATTTCTTAGCTATTCTGTTGGCTTTTTCCTTTCCCATCAGCAAAAATAGCCCCCTTGAGATAAAAGCAAAATGTAGACAAACTCTATTGGATATTCCAAATGTTATTTCCTGCTTATCTTTTAGATGAGCTTTCTTCTGTAATTGGAAGAAGTGATAAAGCATATGCACAAAGAATTGAATATACAAGGAAAAGTCACTTGGAAGATTCATGTAAGGAAAGCCTTACATAGCATTATAACATTCACAGCTGTGGATCTATGATCAATAGCAGTCTCTTTTCAAAGAATCTGGCTGCCCTTTGATGTTAACATCAGATCTTATCCCTCAATAGAATGCCAAAAGGATAAAATAAAATGAGGAAATAGCCTCCCAGGTGCTGTTTTGATATCCCACTTGTGGGCATCTCCTTGGTAATACGTCCAAATTAGATAGGAGCAACACAAATCTATATGAACTTGATAAATGCTGCAATTATGGATTGATTTCTTCAGCAAGCCTTTTACACATTGTTAATGGCTGTGGCTGAAAGAGGCTTACCTCACAATTTCTGGTCAATTGTAATTCATGCTCTAGCATTTCTTTGGAGCTGATTGACTCTTGCCTGTAAGTATGACTTACATTCTAGTTTTACCCACCAGGTTTAATATGTCTCTGCATGATCCAGTTACACAATGCTGGCAAGCTCACAGCGCTAAATTCCACCTTTGTGGCAGTGCCTTATGTTCCTCCCACATGTCTGTATTTTGTTGGAAGTGCTTAAAGTCTCATAGGGAGGCAGTACCGATCCTTTGCAAATGGTGAATTCTGACTTCTGAACTTTTCTTAATATAGTTCAGACATAGGAACAGGAGTCTGAAAAGGAAGACAATATTGAATTACTGTTCAGATCCATTTCACAGATGTTAGCATACTAAAAATGTTATGCATATGCCCTAACCTGATGACCTATGATCTCTCTATAGCAGTGGAAAGTTAATAGTGAAGGTGTTTGTCATCCTCTTCCAGCACAGGAGGGCTCATAAGTGGACAGCTTTCGCTAAAGAAACTCCTCATCAGCTGTCTTGGATAAGACTCTTGCAGCAGGGTCTCAGTGGAAAGGAACAACCAGGTATGGTGGGGGGAAGTATGAAAAGGCACAAACTGATTTATAGTGTGGTATCCCTTCACTGATTCTTCTGGCAAATCAGAATGATGAGGATAGGCCTGTCATGGGCTTCATCTTGTAAGTGTTAGAGGGGGCTAGAACTGGTAGGGCTTTTTTTTTTTTTTTTTTTTTTTTTCTCTCCACAGCTTCAGCCAGATGGAGGATTTACTCTTCTGTGAGGGCAAAAACGCTCATGTCCCTAGGAGAAATTGGAGCATGAAGGCCTCTCCACTATCACTATGTATCCCTGCCAAAAGGGATTCTTGGCCTCATGAATGCTTCCAAAACATAGCTTACAATGGGATTTCACAACCCAAAGAGGACTTGCACAAATAATAATACACAGGTGAAAATAGCACCTTGCAAAGGCAGGTAGGAGGCAAGATTTTGAGGAGATGAGTCCTGGAAGTTTCTGACTTGTAGTTCTGTGCAGAGTTGAACTTTTAAGAACACAGTCTATGGACGTTTTCCATGCTTAAGAGTTCTTATCAGATTCTTGTCATTTTAAGGGTCTATATAAAATGAGGTTGTTCAATACTTTCTTATTTTATGGTGGAGTTATATACTGAGAAGGTAGGTGCATTATATTCCATTTTAGTATTTTCTTTAAAATAAAGTTACAGATACGCAAAATGTGAGACACTAAGTATCTCTAAAAAGATTTTTTAAAAGGGAGAGGGGGAAGAATTCAGAAGCATTTAGGAGCTTAGCTTTTAGAATAAAGGAACTGAAGTGAAACATTGCCAGCTGCAGAATTCAGGGCTCATTCATTTTTACTTGATAGGATCCTTATGAAGAAAATAATAACAGGGAAGGATACAAGTACAGGAATTTCCATTACAGAAATTAATCAGAAGACTCTGTGGGAACTACAAAGAGTGGTAAAAAATATACAGGATGGAAGAATTAGATGAAATCGTGATGCACTTCATGTTGCCAGTTATTAAACCTTTGTGCCTATAAACTCATTACCTTGCTCTGCGGAAAAAAAATATCACAAAGCACAACACAGATTTTGTATCTCTTTGGTAGAATTTTGACCCACTAGGACAGGAGGGTAGAAACAGAGCCTTTTTTGGTATGTGTGCAGGGTATTTTCAGTGAACAAAAGGAATGATAAAACAGCCAAGTTTAGATAAAAAATGAGAAACACAGACGCAGTTGGGTTTGTTACTCACTGATTTCTCTTATGGGGTTTGGTAACCTGTAAGCTTAACACTGTCGATCAAGGGCAAAAAAAGTCAATAAAATGTTTATTGTTTAAATGATTGAGACAAATATGAAGGAAAGTAATATTATTCACTTTTTAAAATTTGATAAATAGATGTGAAAGCTGTACATAAAATCTGGAAACTTCTAGTCATTCAAGAGAGGAGCTTTTCATATGTTTTGTCTGAAGATAAGTATCTTTCATTCTTCTCTTACTGCAACTTAGCTCTGTATGGTGGAGGTCAGAGTCTTTTAGGTATGATTTTATTAGTATCGGGATTACATTTGTACCTGATGTCTCTGTTTCATCTTTGTAGATGACACAAAGCACATAACAATCTATCTTCTCACTTAAAGGTGAGGGTATAACCTCATCAAATATAGTAGGATACCACAGTATAGCGAAGGAAGATGGATGACAGAACAGAGAGAACTCTCGTTACTATATATGTACATATAATTGGTCTTATTTTGAGTGCAATATTTTATCCTTGGTGGCTGTGACAGTCGCTTAACTTCAGATAGGTATTTAGAATCTAATTAATGAAAGACTAAAGTAGAGTTCTGCCAAGAGCATCATCCAGCTGTGAGCTCTCTGCAACGAAGGGGTGTTTGGTAAAATATGTATTGATTTCCTTGGAGCAAACTTGCAATTGTCTGAAGTGATAACTCTTTATAAGGAAGTTACAGGGAAACTGCTTGATTCTGTATCCATCTGTGAATGCAACATCATCTATCTTATAACAGGACTTGGAACAGCCAAGTCTTGAGACTGTAATGCATTGACCCTTCATTCTCCCAGCGATGGCCACAAAGAAATTGCAAGAGGTCTGAAGCTTAGTTTGTTTCAGGTTAAAGATCAGTGTTCAATGAACATATAAGGCAGGCAGCCTAGCTTCTCCCTTATTCCCATTAGTTTTGAAGAAGGGTTGTCTGTAGGTGAAACACTGGAGTTGCATGAGAATCCATAATAAGTTTGAGCAGAGTTTCAGGTTTAGTTATGAGACACTTTGATAATATGAAGAAGGTCTGTCATAAGGACAATATCCTTGCTAGTCATCTTCATTTGGGATATGTAGAATCAGAAGAGTTCTGCATAAATGTGATCAAAATGACTTTCCAATAAGTTGGGAAAGAGAACGAGAAAGGAATATTTCTGAGGAAATTAGGCTTATTAGAATGACAAAGGAAGCACTCTGTTGAGAAAAGTGTAGTAAGGGGAGAACTCATTTCATGGATTTTCTTTTTTTAAGTTATTTTAAAAAAAAAGTGTTTTAAGTTACTCAGAACCCACCTGATTTTGTTTCATTCAATTCTGTGGGCTAGCACTGGTGATACTCTCTTCCACTTTTCCCATTACCAGCACCCTCAATAGATTCCATGGGGTGCGTGCCTTGCAGGAACTGCTGCAACACTTGTTTCCCAGCGAGTCACACACTCATCCCACAATGCAGCTGGAAGCGGCACACTTCATTTAAAGAGTCTAAATGAAGAGGGAAACTTTCCCTGGTCACTGAAGTATATGAAATGAATTGAATTCTGTCTACTATCTGCAGCTGCCGTTCATCTTTCCATCTTCACAAGTTTTCTTTATTTTTATACAGTGGTTATCTTGCTCATTTCAACTCCCTGAGAAGTTAAAGGTTTTATCTTCAATTTCCTTTTAAAACAATAATTTCAGTTCCAAATGTCCAGTTCCTGACATTTTTCTTTTTTATTTTTTTCTCCCTGATGAGTTTTCCTGGCATTACTTTCTCGTCAGCCTTTTTAGATATACTTTAATCTGTTCCTTTTTACAGCTTCATTTTAAAACTGATCCAGCTTTTGTGGCTCTATTGGAGCAAAGCACATCTTTCCCCCTATTCTAACTACCCTAAAATGCATTCAGCTAATTCCCCCCAAAGTAGGAAACATTTCTTAGTTAGGGAAAAAATATGGACCTTTAAAAAATTCACATGAAATAAATCCAGAGAGCATCATAAGAAAGTTATCTAAAAAGAGTTATCTAAAAGTTATCTAAAAAGACTCTTTTATCTAAAAAGAGTCAGATATATTTACTTATCTTACCACACAATAAAAAATGAAGTTATTTTGGATTTACATTGAACAGAATTTGATTCTCCAAAGTAAAACAATAACTCTATATTTCAAGTGATTTAACCTCATAGTATTTTCTCTCCTTTCAAGCTATCTGCTTTGGTATATGTTATATGTAATTGCAAAGATAGGAGGGTGTTTCTATTTGATTTTTATATATTTTTTCTTTTTTTCTATAGTCACTTTTAATGACAGATAGGAGTAAAATGTCATATTAATCTCTTATGGTAGTCTGAGGAAAGAGAGGAAAAGCTATGTTTTCCAGCTATCACAGAAATGAGAGTTTGGTGCTATACAATACAGTTAGTCAGAAGCAAGATTATTACTGCCACCAGAGACTGAGAAAGGTACAAATAAAAGGAGAGCCATTGGGATCTCAGGTAAATTATTCAGTCTGCCTCTAGGCCTCTGAAGTAAACCCCAGTCAATTCACAGGTACCACCCTGAAGTTAGTGAAACAAGTTTTCACCTGTAATCATCTTGATCATTTGAGAAATACAGAGTGGTAATGCTATTTCAGCTGCCTTGAAGTCTACCGAACTGTCTCCAGCTTGCAGATTTACACTGAACAGATTTTGATCTTCCAAGGCTATGTAATAGCACCGTAATACTAATTTTATGATACTTTTTTTTTTTTCCTATCTACCTTTTATCTGTTATGTGTAATTGCTAGGTTGGAAGATGAGGGATATCGTACATCTTAATGCATTGCTGGTGGTCATATGTCTGCCCAAACACCTCACAAATTTAAGTTATCATCACTATTGGTTTATCAAGTACTCAGTCCATTATTATGGCAAGTTTGGTAATTAGTTGCCATTGTCCATCAAAAAATGTTTTTCTTTGTATGCTGAGAAACTGCTAGCACTAGGTGAAAGCACTGGAAATACTGCTTTTATGAAAGTAATCTGCTGCATGAACTTCTTGGCAATCCAGCATGGATCAAAATTAGAAGAGTGCCTGACAGTTTAGCTCTTTTCCTCATCTTCCTTTTCTAAACTTGGATTTTATACTTCATCCCAGCAGCTTTCTCAAGTCACAGTTTCTTTTTCCTTTCGAGGTATATTTTCATGGTGGTCTTGCTCTCTCCCTCTAGTTCAGGTAACTTGCATTATGGGGTCTGAGGTAACATGGAGAAGAGGATGAAGTATTACGCCAGCTGGGTGTGTTGTAGCATGATGATTTACACCTTCCTCTTCAAAGCATTTCTCATATGCTAAGATCAGAGAGAGAGTTGCTGGATTGCTGACATGTAGTGAATTAATAGCTGCAGGATAGCAGATGGCTGTTAAAGCCACACTGTGCTTGTGTTTGAGAGAGCTATAAATGCACATGGCTGTGCTCATCATCTATTGTGGAGTAGGACTACAGAGCAATATTAATATGTAACACTGTACCCAGATAAGGGCCAATTTTACTCTTGGCATATCTCTTTAGTGCTTTATTAAAAAGGGTACGTTCTGGTATGGCAGTATTTAAAATCTGCAAAAAATACCTCTTCTTAAAAACATTTCTTATTGCTGGTCAACTGATAAATCTAATTGGGATTAATTCAGTCAGAGCAGAATATAACGGAGCCTTTATGAAGCGAGTGCAAAACTTCAAAATAAATTTTTTGAAGGGATAGCAATTCCCTTGCTCTCCTTTGAAGGGAATTTTACAAACTCTTGTTTGTTTTTTTCTATCAAATATTTATGTATCAAACCTATGAAGAAGCTATGCTGTTTTTGGCCTGGCACCATTCATACATGTCATTAGCACTCACATAAGTCCCTGTGTCCCATAGATATTTCTGTTGATAAACAGCTTGACTCAATAGCAAAGGGATCACTATTGCTTTACTGCTTTCCCAGCACCCACATAGCTTTTATTACATTTTAACAAGCAAAATATTTCTGGGCATAACGCTTCGTTTGCTGGCTTATTCTCTGAAAACTTTTAAAAATAATGTCTATCTTTTCACATGCCTGGAACAGATTTCTTCCCTGGTTTTTCTTTGATGGGAGAATTCTTGCATGTAATTCTGGCTGGAACCTGAGCTACCAAAGTAAAATCTTCCAAAAAGCAGCACAAAAATTTCTGTGCTATGGCATGAGTTAGCTAAAATCTGTATTATTTTCAAAAATCTTCTCAAAACTGAGCTTTTCAACCTCAGTTAGTTGCTGTTTTTCTCCTGTTGACCTTAGTCAATGGAACGGAAGTGAGTCTAAGAAAACCAAAGGTTTGCTAGTTATGGTTTGTCAACGGATGCTAATTGTCAGCTTCAGTTCAGCTGAGTTCTGTTCAGTTTAGCTTCTGCTTTTAATTCTATTTTTCTCTCTAGTCTACATTTCTATGACTTTAAGTTATGATATTTTCCACTGCTTGGCCAGTTCCTTCCTTTCTATCAGATGAGGCAGAATGAAAGTGGACATTCATTCATCTTTTTCTTCAGTACTTACAACATTCTTAAAAGATCAAAGCCAACAACCAGTTGCAAAGCAAAGCTCACTCATAACATCATAAGACCTGAAAAGAATGCTTTGTTTTGACCTGTCATGTGAGTTTTTCTTAAAGCCCCTATTTCAGTGTGGTTGTGTGCTCTCCCCATGGGAAACTGGGCCTTAGGTAGTTAGGAATATACAGTGTTAACTGCTCAACATGACTTCACTTTTTTCCTAACAGGTGGACTTCACCATCTCTTCTTCTACTTGCAAGCCTCCATCAGCCTCAAGTCTTTTCTCTGCAGCTCACTTGCTGCCCGTTCCCTCTGCACATCACCCTGCTTGCTCAGACCTGTGATTCTTACACTGCAGTGTCTCTGTCACTGTAACTGATAGCAAGACCCTAAAGTGCAGAGGTAAGGTATGGTGAAAGAGGAGAGCTTTTTTCAGTATTTGTGTCAACTTTCTGAATAACAGCAGTTATTTCTAGAAAGGTTCTTGGTACCTAAGCGTGACTGACTCAGAACTTTTACTGACATAGCAATGTCAGTAAAAGACTGAAGGACTGATTTTTTTAAGTGAAAATATGGTGCATATTGCTGGTATCAGAACTTGGCAACTGACTAGTCTCTCGCCTATTCTATGCAAGCTCTCTCCCTTTCCTCCTCCTTTATTCCCAGCTGTTCCCTAGAAGTGCTTGGCACACACGAAAAGCCACATCTTTGAATTCCCTTGTCCGTTTTGACCATGTCTTCCACATATCTACTTGTCATCATCTTCCTATCTTCTTTCTCTTATGTGCCTCTTTCTCACAGTCTATACTGTGATCTTTCTCCCTACAATCTCCTTCTCTGACGAGATCTTCTCATCCAAAAAGGTCTTGCCATAAGCATTTCTTGCTTTCTTTCTTTTTCCTAGGTTGCTTCTTAGCACCCAGTCATATATACCTTATTTAAGGTTGTGCCTCAAAGCATCTGTGTTGGTTGAGGCACTCTCTATTTTCAGGCACAGTAGCAGATAGTGGCCTTCTTCACAAGAGGCATCTTTGATCCTATTTCCATCGTTGGTAAAGGTACCTTCAATTATTTTGAAATGTTTTTCAACCTCTTGCACTTTACTTTGTGATCTTTCCATTCATTTTTCTAGAATTGTGCTCGTTTCATTCCTCTTACTATTTTACTGTTTCTTCTTCTTTCAAGCTCTTCAGTTCTCTGTAGCACTGTGTAAGCATAATGGAAGAAAGCAAAATGTAAAAGTAGAGATATTGCTCTAAGGAGAAAATTAGCAAGGCTTATGAAACACAGATCACCTGGTTTAATATTTTGTAATTGTGCCCTTTTCTATTTCAACAACTTTTTTTTACCATCAGGAAATTATTAGATAATTTTTATGAAAGCCAGAGAAGAGTCAAGCCTCTTTTTCTTCAAAACAAGAATCTGTGTGTGCATGCATAAATATGTAGTTGATAAACTTTGGGAATAACTTCTGTAAAAGTATGCTTTAGAAAAGAAAAATCTTGCAACTATATGAAGATCTAGAAGAGAGGATATTTTATTTTATTTTTTAGTTTGCTGAAACAAGTAAATTGCTTTATTATTTCCAACATCAGAATAGCATAGATTAAAGCGAAATAGAATGAAGTAAGAATATTCTTGCATATTCTGTACTGTAAAACCTTATTTTGTGACTGAGCAATAACAGTTTTGCTAGGATTCTTTCGGACTTTCATATAGATGCTTGCAGTGAGATTAGCAAACTAATGTTTCAGTTCCATCTGCTGTGTATCTCTATTGTCTATACTCCACTGGGAGCTAAAACATCCGTCATAGAAAAATATGCCGAATTATAGGTAATCTTTTGAATGTGGCAATGTGTACTTGGCTGCTGGCCAAACGCACCTTATAAAGCTCATCAGTAGTTGAAACACCTTGGTGATGCCTTTTTTGGTTCTGCTTTAAGCACTTCAAATACAATTCGGCCTAATGCATCTTTGAAGAAAAATGATGACTTTTCTTTTTTGAAAGAGTCTGCTCTTGGGAACATAGAGCTAAATCTTTAGCCCTGAAGCTCAATTCACATTCACAGAGTTAAAAGTCTTTGTGGAGCTTCCCAGGCTGTCTATCATTAAGTTAACAGCATGGGAATTTTTACAGGACTAATTAATCTGTACATTTCATTCCATTATGAAGAGATGGTGATTATGAGACTGATCAGGTAAAATCTGTTAATAAGTAGCAAATAATATGGTATTTTGATACTAAAAATATTACACATAACATACGCAATGATGGTGATGACCATAATAACTAAATAAGATTTTCAGCATATTTTTTCAATGTTCAAACCTGTACTATAAGTAACTGTTTTTAAGAGAATATTGCTGTCCAACAATAACTGGATAGTCATAAAATGCAAAGCTAAACAGAGAATAAAGGGATAATGAATACACTCTTTAGATTAAAAGTTATTTTGGATGAATTACTAGTTCAACAAGTAGTAACTTGTGCAACAATTCTTATTTGTCCCCTTAAGATTAATTAGCTTTATAGCATATTAATCAAACCAGGCTGGGTAGTAAAATCAGAATGCATATTCCTGTGTGGTTCTCAGACATCTCATTTGTTTAATGGGGCCATTTGGATAATTGAGATCAGTACAGGTAATTTAGCTAAAGTGCAATCTACAGGAAAGATCATCTAGCAATTTACTTGTGTTTATCTCATTTTTGTCTTGTTTTTCTCCCTAGTTATTTATACCCATGACTTGGTACTTAAAAAACCTTCTCTTCAAAAATGCAGATACACACAGCACAGGAAATATCTCTTTGTACTCTTTAAAAATCATGCTGAAATGTTTGCATCTGAGCAAACATCCAAAAACATATTTATGAAGAGGTCTTATCCAGCATGCTCTAGAATCTTGAGACCTTGCTTGACTTCCCTTTTATCCAAAGGAAAAGAACTCAGCTTAGTGCTGGAGAAGACTTAAGTGAGGTCTCCTCCTCTCCTGCTTTTTCTTGCTCTTTTCTTGTGCAGGAGGAGAGCCCCCAGGCCAACTAAAGATTAGGCTGCTGTAATTGTTGGCAGGCAAGGAAGAAGAGGCTGCACCTACGTAAGCAGTAAGTAGAGGCTGGCTGCAGCTCTAATTTCAAGCTGTAATATGGCATGCATTGCAACCCTTCCTTCTACCTGACTTAGCTTTGATGGGCTCCATAACAGATGTTCAGTCATTTATTTTAAAATGCATACACATACAGATGCACATATTTATAAGTATGTATATACGTATATATTTTTAATCTGCTAGGTCCATTTTGACTGCATGCTACCTTGAACGACCAACACAGACAATCAAGGTGTCTGACTAGTGCCCTCAGGTCTTCCCTGTAAATAGTAGAGAGACATAAGCACATAGGATCCTTTAGGGGGCAGTTCAGACATACTAGTCTGATTTGATGATGTGAGTTACCCTCCAGAAAAGCATGGTTTTTTCTTCATGGAGAAGATCTAGTCTTACTCATCCCAAGCAATTTAAATATGTATCTCATGAAACTCATGCCTTCATTTCTAAAGAGCAACTTACACATAGACTTCAGAAGCATTGCTCATGGCCTGAAATACCGTTTGCAATGAGTCTCAGTAATAGCATCTGGCCCATGACAGATTTGAACCACAAGAACCACAGGTACCAAAAAACTGTCCTTTTTTCAGAAGAAGGCTCAGTGATGGGAGGCACTGTGCATTTAAAAACAAGCCCTTCACGGACACACACATATACACAGTATACTTCATCAGTGACTTCAGTAAGACAAAATTAATCTGTCATTAGTTGTGAAAATGTAGGTTTGTAAAGCTTGCCGTTATCAACACAAAGACTACATCTGACCATTAGTAGCTTTGAAAATCCTATAGAAACATTTTGCATGAGATGAATATTAACTTTAAAAAGTAATTGTAATGCATTATTTGAGTGCTTCCTAAAATACAAATAATCCAGTCACTGGTATCTTAGAAATGTTTTTACTGAGCATCTCCAACACTTGAGAGATATGAGATGATTGAAATGAAATGATTCAAAAAGCCCCTGGAAATATGGCACATTTATTAGAACAGAGATGAAAATACAGTCCAAATAACACACTGTTCAGGCATTTTCAGGTAATACATTAGCGGCTTCATCTTTCAAAATTATCCAACACACCTTGTAATGTACAGGTGTAAGGCAGTACACAGAAATCTGTTACTCCATCTCAAAAAGGATCTATAAAGGCTGTTGACTTGAGGCTTACTGCTGCAGTCTAACTTCCTGAACAGAAATATTTTTAAACATCTGTAATTAAATATATTGTTTGTAGCTGTTTGTTTGCCTTTCCAAGGTTCAGAAGCTGTTTATTTTGTTGCCAAGAAGAGAAGTAGGCTGCTGCTACTGTACTTGTTGGCAAGTGGTCGGTATTGTGACTGAAGCTAGTATTCCTAGATATTGTTCAATACCTGTCAAATATCTGCTTATGTAATCTTTACCCCAATTCTACCTACAGCTGCATCACAGCATTTGCTAGGAGTGGATTTCAGTGGAACCGTTTGTGGTAGCCAGCTCTATACCTAGCAGTAAGTATTGGCTAGATTAGTTCTTTACATTTTAACCCTAAGCAGAGTCAGATGGGATACCAGGCAACTCTTGGCATTTCTAGAGTATTGTTCATCTGATGATTCTCTGATAGGAGAGCTCAGCTGCCTAGAACTCATATATCAAGCATTACAAGCACAAAGCAATAACAGAAAATCCAACTAGTGGCTAGGGATGTACATTTGGGTTGTTAAATGAGGAAAAAAAAGCATCCCGCTTGGCACTGGGGATGTATGTTTGGGCTGCAAAACATCACTCACAGCAGAAGTAATAAAGATCTAACTGACAGCTCTTCTCTGTTTCTCCATGTGTGCATATATGCTTAAGCCTGGACAGTGATACAAGTGGGCTATTATTACAGCTGTGACATTCATGCTGCTTTAGTAAAACTGTCAGTTCTTCCATTTAAAACCACGATATTCACCACCTTTTAGCTCAGCAAGATAAAATAGTTAGGAGCTTTGTAACAATTTTTGGGGGGGAGGGTGCATATTTTATGTAATAGGCATGATTCACTTCCAGCCAACCAACTGGCTTTGTCCTTCAATAGATATTGATTTGGATGCTTTGATATTTATGAAATAAAAGTTTGTATTTTGGGATCTTATGCTTTGATGGTACCTTACTGATTTTTTTTAAGCAAAAGTAAAAAAAGAATGAAGTACACAATATTCATGATACATTAGCAGCCACTGATTAGCGCACTTTAAATTATATTCATCTGCAAGAGGTGGTGTTCAGCTTTGGAGGTACTTTTTTAATGGAGACACAAACTCTTCTACATACAACTCACTCCTGCAGTATTAATTCTTTTGCAGTGATACTACATGATGCAGGTTTTAAGCACAGATTGAATATAATGCTATGTGATTTTAGATGCTAAGCAATGTGCCTGCAAAGTTCGTTTTATTATTATTTTTTCCTTGTCATTATTTGATATGATATGCCCTCTCTAGCACTAGACATAAATGTCTAGCATTTATGTAATATCTATAAGGTAAGCAGAATGAGAGGGGTTTAGAAATTTCTGAACTGGGTAGGCTAATATGTGCCTTACTTCAAAAAAAAACTGAATATGAGGCAAACACTGCAGTGTCCTTCACTGCAGTATGCAATTCATGCACTATATTCTGAATTAACTCTTACCAGCTTTGAAAAGAGATTGTAATGTTAGAGTAGATAATTCAGTGAAAATTTTGGCTTAATGCTCTTTAGTACTCAGAAGCTAATATGTGAAAATTACTGAAAAATAAATATGGAACAGTGTGTGCTCACCTGAAATGGGATACAGTGGAATTACAGGAAAGCATGAAAAATGTGAAAAACGTGAAAAAGTATAAGATGACTTCTGCACGAGCAGAGATTGAATAGACAAAGGAGGATTCTTCAGCCTGGAAAAGAGCTAGTGGTGCTAGAGGATACTATCGAATTATAAAAAATCATGAGCAGTATTAAATCAGGAGTAAGATATAGTGCCAGCAGTAGAGGAAGTGATAAACTAATCTTCTGAAAAGATCAAACCAAGCAGCGTGTAATACTACAGCTGAACCTATTTGCATCAGGATGTGGAGGCCCAAAGTTTATATGGGTTCAAATGATGAAAGAAAACTATGAGGTGAACTAAATTAAACCCTACCCTTCATATTAAGGGAAGTTCTTAAACTGCGGATTATCAGAGGCTGAGTGGCTATAGTAGGAGATGTATCCTATGTCTTCCTTTTCTTCCCAAGACATCTGCATCCCACTGCTTTGACATGTGGTGATCGGAAAGTAGTGTTGTCCTTGGAGAATCTCTTTGGAGAATCTCTTAAGTGAAACCTCTGCTAGGACTAATACTGGTTATTGTTTGGCTAAGGGAAACATCAATTTGAACATGCCCAGGAAGAGAGGCGTGAAAGTGTGTTAGCAGGAGCAGGAACATCTGTTTTGAAAATACTTATATGCTTTCTAACTCAGGTCAGTTGGTTGCTTCCTCTTCTAGGTTTCTCCTTCGTATGTAAGTAAGTCACATTCATATACTCAGTTGTGCAAAAATTAACCAGCACCTAAATCACACTACTAATCACATTTCCTCACAGTTTCCCAGATATTTGCCTCTCTTGCCTTCTCATAGGAAGGAGGACTGAAGGCACAGGGGAGCTTTGCTGGTGCCATGACCCAAGGAAGTATCAATCTCTTAATCAGTCTCTGTTCTGTTTGCGAGTCATTCATAGTTTTGGTAGATTATCTCCTAGGACTTTTTTGAGGGGGCTGGGGATGGTGGGAAATGGGAAGGGGCTTTAGTGATAACAGCAATTACTATGGCCTGCAGAAGTGTCAGGTGCTGTGAAAACTAGACCTTATTTATTCTATATGTATTCATGCAGCAGTAGGAAGTTTAAAATATGCCTTTTTCTCCATTTGGAGTAGGCTTAAATTTGATCAATTTAGAAGCCCAGTGTGTGATGGGAGTATGTGTCAAAAAGCAAGGAACATAATAGGTTGAGGGTTTAGACCGTAAAGTGCTACAGACGTGTGAGTTATAGTGCCAGCAAAACCAGAGAGGCTGAGGCAAGAAAAAATGCTAGTAAAGAAGGTGCTGAGAAATCAGACAAGTTAGATTTATGCCATATTAAGGCCACAGACTCCACATCAGCTCTGGAAATCAATTCCCCACTTTTCTGGGACCCAGCAGAACTCTCTAAAAAGAGCAGTAATACAAGGGAAAGCTCCATTCTCTATAAAGTAGCTGCTGAATTGCAAATTGCAGATGAATAAGTAGGAGGTACAGAATAGATAATGTAGAAAGAAAAGAAAAAGGAGAGTGAGAGTAGTAAAGGCATAGATTTACAGCATTTTCAGGCATTCTGAGTAAAACACGTAGATACTACATGAAAGAAAAGCAGGCTAATTATCCTGCAGCAAAGAAAAATGGTGTTTCTTAAAGTAGAGAAAAATCTGGGCTGGGAGCATCCTTTTGGTATATGTCAGGTCATTAATTTTTAAGGCAAAAATTTAGAAGTTCATGAGTCTAAATTTCATATTTGAAGAACAACCCAGTGTATCACAGTTCTTTTGAAGTCTGGCAGTTTAAAATGAATGACCAGAATTAGATTGATGCATTCCTTATTTAGATCAGTTATTTTCATGACTGACTATAGAGCAATTGACCACAGGTGAGAAGCAAATATAATTTTAAAATATAGTATATTTGGGTCTAATTTTACATCTTGAATTTGATATGAAAGGAGCGTGTCTTTCTGCGTGCTGGACTGAAGATTGGGAAGGCATTCAGAAAAGAGATTTTCTGTAATGCTGTAATGCCTTCTAAAGGACATGGTTTTATTCTTTTTTTTTTTTTTTTTTTTTCCCCTGAATCACACATGCAGGATTATGCATGTTTAACCTGTACAAGCGCATTGCTCTTTAGTAACCACTACCCTCAAGTCATATCAGACCTGTTGCTGACCATGACAATTTCAGCACCTGTCCTTTGTGGGAAATATGTGATTTTCTCTTTGGCTGCTGCTGATGATTTATTTCAGACCACTGCACTGACAAGGCCCCCCAGAGTGCATCTGAACCTGTGTGTGTTACCCCTGGATTTTGTCTCTCCTCCACATATAGAATAATAGAATCATAGAATCCTTTAGGTTGGAAGGGACCTCTAGAGGTCATCTAGTCCAACCCCCCTGCACACACAGGGTCACCTAGAGCACGTGGCACAGGACTGCGTCCAAGCGGGTTTTGAAGATCTCCAGAGAAGAAGACACCACAACCTCTCTGGGCAGCCTGTTCCAGTGCTCTGTCACCCTCACTGTTAAAAAAAAATTTCCTTAAGTTCCTGTGGAACTTTTGGTGTTTCAGTTTGTGGCTGTTACCTCTAGTTCTGTCGGTGGCCACCACTGAAAAGAGACCAGCACCATCCTCTGCACTCCCTCCCTTGAGGTACTTGTAGACACTGATCAGGTCCCCTCTCAGCCTTCTCTTCTCCAGGCTGAACAGGCCCAGCTCCCTCAGCCTCTCCTCATAGGGCAGATGTTCCAGGCCCCTGATCATCCTTGTAGCCCTGCGCTGGACTCTCTCCAGCAGCTCCACATCCCTCTTGTACTGTGGGGCCCAGAACTGGACACAATACTCCAGACGTGGCCTCACCAGGGCTGAGTAGAGGGGCAGGATCACCTCCCTCGACCTGCTGGAGATGCTCTTCTTAATGCACCCCAGGATCCCATTGGCCTTCTTGGCCACGAGGGCACACTGCTGCCTCATGGTCAACTTGTCGTCCACCATGACACCCAGGTCCCTCTCTGCAGAGCTGCTCTCCAGAAGGTCAGTCCCCAGCCTGTACTGGTGTACTCTGTGTACAGATACACATAATCAGTTGCAGAACTCAGCCAACACTGAGGCAGGACTAAGCGTAACATTTTATTAGCAGTGAAAAAATAAATAAGAACAATATTGAGTATATAAAAATGTGACCTTCTGGATTTTTTCCAAGAATAACTCTTAGAGATTACCAATTTGTTTCAAATTACTAGACAGATCTGCAGCGTGAGTGGATTTTACTGCCAAATAGACTTTCAGGGTTGAGAGAGATAACTAGAAAGGATGGACGCTGTAAGTGAGGTAGATCTCCCCAGGCTTTTTATTTAGTCAGTGGAGAAGCCTTGACTCTCTTGAGAGAAGATTCAGAAGAAAAGCTTAAGTGTTGAAGTGCAGAACTGCCCTTTGGGGAGGTTTTCTCTTTTGACTGTGTAAGAAGGCTGCTTGGGATCTTTGTGACTGCTTATAAGCATCTTGAAGTATTTTGTTGGTCCCTGGATTTGCCTTGAAAGTCTTTGAGAATGATTGAATCTAGGGAACTATCCTGATATATCTGAGTTGAGAGAGAAATTGCTATTACAACTAATCCATTTTTTATCAGACTACCGAAACGGGTTTATTTGTTAAGCAAAGACAAGGTTTCTTTTCAGTTTCATAAGAGTGTAAGTCAATATCCTTTCCTTGTGCATAATCCTTTTCATATTGGAAGCATTATACTACGTTAGTTTTGCACAAATCGCATTGCGGTTTTGGTAGAAAAGAATTCATATGGTTACTGTGAGAGAAATAAATGCAAATAAGAGTCTATTTTGCTGATGGTTATAAATTCTTCTGCCTTTTAGTGGCATAGCTGGAGAATTGGGTTAAGCTTCCGGGCATGAGCACAGTAGGTTTCTGCATTTATTCTATATAATCTATTTTTCCTCTGTTTTTAATCTTTGTTTACTTGCCAGGCTTTCCTTTGTGGCCTCCTTTCTACTAATGCATGCTGGGTTTGCGCTCTCATGTTGTTTACTTACTGAAGCTTTAACATGAAAGGACAATGAAATGGACATTTTAATCAATTAACTATAGCTTGATCAAAGTTTCATTCTTCCTTATTGCTGCTGCTGTTCTTGTTCAAAGTGTTTTTATTTACAGCATCACCCAGTTGGGTCTTTGATTCATGTGGTGTGACAAAGTCACTCTTTTGCATAGAATAGCAAACCAAGAGTCTAAAAATTGCTTTTGATCAAGGCTGTGCTTTAATCACTGATCATGTCAAAGTTCTGAGTAACTGCTTAGCTTTCCTTGTGGACTAATGCTGAAGGCAGCACGGAGGAGTGTGTTGGCATACTGAGCAGAGAACACTGAAAATGGTTGAAGGTAGACACTGCCCCTTTATTCAGTTCTTTGGCCTTCAGAAGCTACCTGTTCTCCTTTATTCTTCTTAAAAGAGAATAACAAACATTTTCAGTCTTTCTTCTTGTCAAGGGTTTATTTATCCTTTCTGATTTATGGGAAATGGCTACCTGAGCCTGTTAAATGTGTATACAGACAAAAGTATTCTTTCATTTCATGTGAGGTTGTTAGGGTTAAGGGGGAAAAATGTTGCTGATTCCTGAAGTTATCCTACTTTTCTTTCATAAAGCCCTTCTTGTTGTTGCTTAGGGTTTTTGGAAATCTTAAGTGCTGGGCAGCTGGTAGATTTTATTTTATTTTATTTTATTTTATTTTATTTTATTTTATTTTATTTTATTTTATTTTATTTTATTTTATCCTAATGGTGCTACTTGCCTCAGATACCTTTTCTACATTTGAGTGTTACTGACAGCAAGACAAGAAAAATAATCCATTCTGATGCCTATCCAAACAATTCTGTGGCAACCTTTGCCAGCTCTTTTGAAGTACTGTGCATTTGTGATTTGCAAAAGGGGTATGACACCTGGGAGTAAAGGTGTTTTTAGCACAATCTGTAAAAATCTGGCTGACTTTTGTTAAATTGTGTATAAGTCTTTGCAAAACTGCTATTTGCATATAACCAGGAGAAACTTCTGTATTTAAGAACTGGTTTTTATCACAGTAAGAGCTGTATCACTGTGACAGCTTCACTGAACATGCTCTATCCTTGAGCTCCAACTAAGGGAAAACGCAGGGCTACATACAACTGCTGGGGGAGGCTGCTGCTGGTTATATTAGGTTCTATCTGCAGGCACCTGGATGAAGTCCAACAGCATTTTCTATTGCTCTTCTGTCTTCTCCTCTTCATACTTCAACTACATCAGCACAGCAGAGGAGGTTAATTTGACCACAAGGGTCAAGGAGATGGACATACATAGAATCATTCTGTGTCAGGAACAGGGTGGGGGAAGAGGGCAGTGGTGTCCAGGGCAAATAGAAATTTTGAGGAGAGGAAAAAAACAGTAATCATGCCAGTTAATCAGTATCTCTACATTTTATTTATCAGGCAGTTACTTTATATGTCTTTTTTAGTTTTGTTCTCATATGGGCGAGCTTTAATATTTGAACTGAAGAACTCGGGTTTATTGAAAGGTGGGCCAGAGTGGCCAAACATCATGCCCTGAGTGGAGGGGCAAGTGAAGTTTAGGAATAGTTTTGTAATCAAGGTAGTGGGATCAATGCAGCTGGCAGCCTTTACTGTGTGCCCTTGAAGGTTAGGCAGCCAGGGGACCTCCTGGCCCATCTCAGGAGGCTGCTTCACTCCTATATTCTCATGTTACTGAGGAAACTTGACCTTTCTGCACATACAACATTAGTAACAAGCACATTTTTCTGATTCCTTTATGTAGGAGACAAATTGGTTAGTTTTGATATTCAGATTTCTATGCTGATGTAAATTAAAAGCAAGGAAGAAGCATGTCTGTCTTGTTTTCTACACTTTTTTTTCCACTCCATTTTCCCCAGTGGCAACAGTTAATGAAAAAGATTATTTTATTAATTAAACATTCAAAACAATGCACTTTATTGCTGGCAGCCACTTGTTTGGAATAATCTTCTATGCATCACAACCTCTATCTCTATGTTTAATTGCTTTTTTTCCCTTTTTCTCTTCCTCTGGAGAACTCTGTTAAAAATTTCTCCTGACCTTTCATGCCGCTTTAGCATTTCATGTAATTTCAGTTAAGAAATGTTTAATTACTAAAATAATCACTTTTGCTTTTAATCTGTTTATGCTTTTCTGCCTAGCTCTTGTTCTTCCACTGTAATTCCTGCTGATTGCAATGATGCCTGTGTTAAGGGAAGAAACGATCTCTCCTAGTTCTTAGGAGGACTGCCTCACAACTGTGAGCCAAACTTTAGTCTAAAAGGTGTTTCAATCAAACATCTGCCGAGACAAATTCATCTTTCATGAGAGAGGCATCTGAGGCATTTCATGAGAGAGGCCATCAAGACCTGAAGCAGACAGATAAAAAGTATTTGTCTAATGGTAAGCAAATAATCTCACTGCTAATACAGAGACTACAGCTTGCTAGTAGTATAGCATTGCATGGGGCAGCAATTTGCACCATGAGGTTGAAGGACCAAACCTGGCTAGTTTTAAGTTGTCTCCCTAGGTTCCATGTTTCATGAAGAGAAAGGCAGAGTCTTCCAGAGAGTAACCTTCCAGAGGCACCTAAATTGGGTGCCTCCAGTAAAGGCTGCCTAGGGGAAGCAGCTTTACTGACTTGATTTGCTAAGAACATCTTGTGAATATTAATCTAAGTCTGCTTTTCAGGGCATGCATTACTGCCTCTGAGAGCAGTAACTCACATAGAGCACTTTGAAGTCAGAGTCTCCTATAGACTCCTATGTACATGGGAGTTGAAACAGATTGACTGGGACAAATCTTACATGTCTTTGCATTCATCTCCAGTGAACAGACTTACCTAGAATTACAACTTTGTCACTGTCAGCAGAATGTGGTTCTGTGACATTAATGTACTGATGACAAAAGAACTCACAGATTCAAGCCCATCAGAGCAGATGGATGTGGAGGGAATTAATTATACGTGGCAGAGTTGCCATATCTAGAGTAAAAGAGAAATCAATTGCACTTCCCTGTGTTTACTGTAGCTATGCATCTGAGTCACTGCAAATCAGCTTGGACAGCCAAAGTGAATCAAGTCGGGTTTTCAGTTAGAGCATTTTTTTTCCACCTGCGTGAGTACTGATATACTGATATTTTGTCTTAGTAGAGTAGTTAAGAGCAGATTAATATATTCAGATTAGATTTGGACAAACCATAGATCAGTGGCAGAAAAGTGCATGTTCAGATAAAAAGAAAGCAGTAAGAGTAATTGATATAACTTCCACAATATCTGTTTTTCTACTCAAAAAGTCTACTGGTCCGCTGCCTTCAATTAGTTGGCAGTCTTTAGGCATCACCATTACCTGTTTTTTTTGTATTGTGCAAGTACAGATTCTGAGCATTCATTTGCAAAGACAAATAAAATCTTTAGAACCGGACTACTGTCTCAGAGCAGGGATCCCTTCCATCACCCTGCTGCTGATGGTCCTTGCACAACCCTCCTTTCCTGCTCTGGCTCTTTGTTTTCCCTCTGCAGCAGCAGGAGGAGGTTGCTGCTCCCAGTGTTAGTTAATCCCAGTGAAACTTCCCATGCTAGGCTGCCATAAGGCAGAGCTGCCAGGGTTTACCAGCACATATTTTCAGCCCCTAAATCTCTACTTTGTACAAAAGTGAAAAAGAAGTGGTTAAAGACCTGGCAATACCATCTGGCAATACCATCAAATTCCCAAATAGTAAATAATTTCTGATTTGGTAGATTTTTTGAAGTTGGGTATATTTTCTTTTCTTGTTTTTATCACCCTTTCTCCCTCATATTGACATTATTTTAATTTTCTAAGTGCTCATAATGATCCTTCCTTCTAAACAACTAATCAAGCAATCTAGCCACCCATACATCTGAGTTAGTAGGAAGAGAAAAGCTCCACAAGTTTTAAAAGATGGGAACAGTCTTCAGTGAACTGCTGTTTCTCTGAGCTGAGACAAAAGAGATAATGTGTGACTAGAAAGACCCACAATGCTTGGCAGAGACAGAGTCCCTGATAAGAGGAGCAACATCTGTCCAGTATAAGAACTTTTCTACTAAGGAAGCAGAGGGGATTATGTGGAAGTTTCTCAGTTTAAAGACAATCTGAAAAATGAACCCATTGTGAATGAACATGAACCATTTCCTTTATTTTATATCTGTTTCATTCTCAATTACCCTTAATTTTAACAAAATGTTCCTTCTGGTTTTAAACACTAACAAGGTTAAATCTTATTTGCCCATTGGATTCTCTCTAAAGCCTCCCTGCATCACTGTCTTTGAGGACTTTCCTTGGTATACCCACTGCTGATATGACCAGGGGTTTGACTGGATGTTGAGCTGCCGATGGAGCAGGGGCCACTTCCAGCTGTGCAAGCAGAGTCCACATGTCATCTCTAAGGCAAACCTCAAAGGCAGCTTTGGGTTTCAGAAGACATTTCAGAAGACAAGAAGGCCTTTGGAAGTCCTGCTGTTGTGTTCAGGTTTTGTTTTATAACCGTTGACCTTGATCAAATTACAATTGGTTTCACATTAAATTTGTAGCTAGTCCTACTGACTTTACGCGTATGTTTAAGAGTTTTACTTAACATCTTCTGACAGCAGTCCCTGACTAAGTGGAAGGAGAGCACGGATGCTGAGTTACTCCTCTGTGTTTCCATGGATGATCTGACCATATTGTTTAGGTTGTGGTGAACTGTTTAATGACCTTTCATTAGTCCATCACTTCCTGAACACACCTAGAGAGCAACAAAGTAGTATGGAATTTCTTCAAAGAAGAGGTTTCTTTATGGGTCTTGTCAAGGCTGTGAGTGTATGTGACAAATCAGTTCTCAGTTTTGCATCTCATTTACAGTTGTGTGTAATTATAGCTAGAATTTTTGAGGAATTTTTATTTTAGAAACCAGACATAAATTCAATAGGCAGAATTGTTGGCAGCACATTATGATTACCAAGGTTATTTTCTCAGACTAAAAAATATTTTGAAAATGGGAAGCAAAAGAAGCTGGTTAGTCTTGGCAAAGAAGAAGCTGCAAACCCCTTGTGAAGTTACTAGCTTTTTGTAATTTAGCTTGTATAAATACATTTTCATAAATACATTTTCAACAGGTAGTGCTGCAGAGTATTTAGTGCATCTTTGTTAACCACTGAGGACAGTCTACACATTGAGACAACATTCTTGGGCAATCTGAAAGTGATTATAAAGTAGTAATGCAGAAGCAGACTGAAGAGCAGCGTTATTATTTCAATATTATGTAAAATCATAATGATTGCACTTATTTCCCCATGCAAGAAAACAAAGTGGTAGGCATTAAAGTACAATCTTAATTAAAATGGTACATGTTAAGAATTGTCAGCAGACAAAACAGTGCAAAAGTACTAATGAAAGAAAATCCACCATGTTGATGAGCTTGCTCACACTTCAGTGATGGTAACTCTGTGAGGCATCTCTCAGGAAGACACAAAAGGGATGCCTAAGGAATGGATGGATCATTAAACCAACTTCTATGTCCCCAAACTTCTTTTAAACCAGCCTATAGGATTACAGGAAGTTCAGTAGAGAGAATAGGTTTATATGAGAGATGCAGCAGAATGCAAGTCTCAGCACCTCACTGAGATCAAGAATCTCATACAGCCCACTGCAGCAGCACCCTTCTTGAAAGGGATTGATTTGAAGGTACAGTGCAGCAAGTGACTAGACCGATAAACAAATCATTTCTGTATCTAGTCAATTCCTTAAATTCAGACTTTTTTATTCTTCAAGACCATACAGAAAGCACAATGCTTAATGTGAGTATTTTTGTTCAGTGGGAAGTGTAATAAATCTGAGGGTCTCCTTTCTTGTAGGAAAAATGGTTCTTTTTTTTTAGACAGTTAAGTTACAATCATAGTTATTGCAGGACTGTTTTTTTTTTTTTTTTCAAATTTCTTTCTCTTCTTCTTGGGACTTGAAGTAAATTTGCTGAAGTAATATGAGGAGAGTATCTGTTTTGCAGACACTTCATTCTGATTTTTTAAATTCCAAAGGTTCTCCTCTGTTCCTAGAAAGAATGCTGCAACCTTTGAGTTCATCTACCTTATTGAAGTATTCAGGAAGGATTACATTTATTTATATCAAAACAATGTCACCAAGAAGCGTCTAGATTGTAATGCAGCATTTTAAAATTGTGGTCACTTTTTCATCCATGGTGACTTGAATAAGTTGTTTATAGTTAATACTGTAATGATTTTTTCCCCCCAAAACAGGCAAGCAGGCACCAGTGGTTTATTGTTCAGTTTTCTAGATCATTGTCTGGTTTTCATGTACAATTTGCTATTATGGTGAAGAAGTTAATGTAATGTGCACTTTACATGTTCAGTTTTAAAAAAGTGTCTGCAAATTCCCTTCAGTGTTTAAATAAATCTGTCTTCTGTTTAATGCTGTCAAAAGAGAGAACAATTTCACTAAAAAAAAAAAAGGTCAGTAACTCACCTAATGGGATTTCCCAAGCTTCTGCAAATCCAGCACATCCAGTTTGTTAGCTAAGCACTCCTGTTCTCTTAAAGATTTATAGTGATTTATTTTCAGTGTCAGTAACAGCATCATCATTACTGGAAGATCCAACTGTACTGTGTGCTACGTTAATAAATCATCAACCTTGAAAATCAATACTCCAATGAATTGAATCAAATGAAAGCTTTTTCTGTTGTACAGTTTCACCCACAAAGTTGAAACCTCTGGCATCCAAGTTCATAAAATTTCTATCAGTTGGTTAGGCCAGAGCATCAGACATAGCTCCCCAGACTCAGTGTCAGACAAACCTTATCAGTTCATGGATTTTTTTTTTTCTTTTATGTCAACCCATCAATGTTTCTGTGATGTTATGTTATGATATTTACTTCCTCTGAAGTGACATGAATTGCCACTTTATTTCATGGCTTGGAAATAAAGTCACAGCCATTTCCTCCTTGTAGCATCCTGTCTTTCTTTCCCCGACTCCCTTTCTCTTCCTCTTTACTTCCCATTTTGATTGTTCTTATTGGTCAAGCATACCTAAAAATTATATGCCTCTAGAGTCTTTGTGATTTATGCTAGGGGATTTATATACTCATACTGAAATTTGTAGTAGAATACTTTTGTTTTCACTAAATTTATGTTTTTAGTTCTGCTGTCTCAAATACTGGTAGAATTGTCACCAATAGTGACAATAGTTTGCTATCCAAGTTGGCATTACTCTTAGCAGTGATAAGAAAATATTCTCTTAGGACAGAGAATTGTGCACAGTGTATGCATAGATACACCTTCTGTCATAAATATCAATAAAGAATGTCACAAAGTTAATTGTTTATAAAATTTAATAATGGCTAGTCTCTCATCCTGAGTGCATTGCCAAGTCTAACTTTAGGGCTGAATGCAAATAAATTATCTAAGCAAAAAGCAAAGGAGATTGCTTCAATGACATGCTACTGGAGAGTTTCCTTTATTTTATTCTATCATTATTGTAAGCAATCCAAATATTAAACTAATAGAATATTTCTACGTGTCACTCAAGGAGTTCCTACATTAGCAGTAGCTCAAAACTATTACTGTTCTAAAATAAATCTAGTGATTTTATCCATTTCTTAATGTGAATATGTTGTGAGTCTTCATTGCCTTGGCGTCAATGTAGGGATGCCGTGACTTCAGTGGTCAAGGTGAATTAATTTTATGAAAGATATAGGTGCATCTCTATCTGGTGTTGGGAAAGAATGGGGAAAAAGAAAAACAAAACAAAATACAAGTTAAGCACTTTCTGGGCCCTTAAGTTGTTTTTAAGAAGCTATTCCACCTTATAAAGAAAATCCATGAAGAATTAACAGCATTTGATTCCCTGAACTCCAGGTGCTTGTCCTTATAATACTTTATTACCTATCTACTGTTGTTTTTAACTAAAGTACTAGTCCAGCACAGGAGAAACTAAAATCATAGGCAGAAAATCTAATTCTCTGATCATTTTTCCATCTTGAGTTTTCATTTGACAAGAACTAACAAAAGTTTGGGAAGCAACTGCAGTAATTCAACTGCAATGAGAAGTACTGGTTTTTGACTGATTTTGGTGTATGCACGTGTCATCCTCTGTGTTTCAATACCTTGAGCTCTTACAAATATGCAAATAGCTGAGAAAAGGCCAAGTTCCTCTGGTAATGACAATTACACTCTACTATGCTTCTCTTGTGCCTCGTTGTACTCAGCTATCATCTCTTGCAACATCTTTAAAGCAGAAACTCCCAGAAACTCCTTATGTGAGTGTATGTACTTAGTACCTTAGGGGAGAAGAAGGATAAATCCTATTGTGATACTGCTAATAATCATAGATTGTTTGTTGTAATTCTTCTACTCTTTTGTCTGTTTTTGCCTTGTATCAGTTCTTTGTATCAGACCAACAGCAGTAGCTCCAAGATTTAAGTTCACCTGCATTTTTCTAATTGTTGTGATATTTTGAATTGAAATGCAGCCCTTTGTGTTATAATAACTGCATTGATTATGGAGAGCTGTAGCAGTAAGAAGAGTGAATAAATTCTTCCTGTCTTACAGGTGGCAGTGAGAAGTGTGTGAACTCAGAAGCAGATAAGAATAGGATAGTCTATTATAGTCTGTTTTCTATATTTATAATAAACTGTATCACTGCTCAGAGGGACAGAGATAGCTAAAGATTCAGCAGACTGCATAGGGGAAGATGCACCCACTCTTCAACCACCTGTTCCCATCAACCAGTGCCAAGCTTTCCCATTCACAGTCATCCTGTATCTGTTTTACTGCCTGCTGCTACTTGCCATTATGCCTCCTGGTCATGCTGTGATGGAAAGGACTGCCTTAGGGCTATATGCACTTTAAAGAGATACTGTGAGGCATTGGAGCCTTCTGGATTTATACAGTTGTCACTGGACGTCAGAACTGTGCGAACTTGATAGAGTTTGCCTTAGGGCAAACTTAAGGGTTCCAAAGGATTTAGGGAAGACATATAAAAATGTTTTTATTAACTCAGTAATTCACCTTCAGATCTTACAAAAAGCTATTAAAAACTTCATGCTGACTGACTACAATTAAGATAAAATCATAGACTCATAGAATGCTTAAGGTTGGAAGGGACCTCTAGAGATCATCTAGTCCAACCCCCCTGCACACGCAGGGTCACAAAGAGCACAGGACTGCGTCCAAGCGGGTTTTGAAGATCTCCGGAGAAGGAGACTCCACAACCTCTCTGGGCAGCCTCTTCCAGTGCTCTGTCAACCTCACTACTAAGAATTTTTTCCTTAAGTTCCTGTGGAACTTTTGATGCTTTAGTTTCTGGCCATTTCCTCTAGTTCTGTTGGTGGCCACCACTGAAAAGAGGCCAGCACCATCCTCCTCACTGCCTCCCTTAAGGTACTTATATACACTGATCAGCTCTCCTCTCAGCCTTCTCTTCTCTATTGGATATTTCTTCCCAAAGTGTTATTTGAATTATGGTGAGTCACTCTGTACCACATTTTCTCACAATATGTAGATTTATTCAATCTAATGCATGGGGCAGAAGCAGCGGTACAATTAGGGATGGAGATGGGTTCTTCTGTAACAGGCAGGTAGTGATCTGTATTAAAAATTATTTGGGAAAAACATCCTGAGATCTTTACTCCTTTAAAAAATTGTACATCAACAGAATTCTGCATTTAGAACATCTACATTTTTTTTTCCTTTTAACCTACATCTGGCTTTCGTGTTACCCATGAAGTCTTCTTCTGGCACCTGTTAATGCCCAGTGACCAGTCAGAAAAAAAAAATCATTAAATTGTCCTTGGTATTAATTGAATTTACATGTTAGTTCAATCCAAGCTAAAGAGATAGATAAAATCAATCGCTCTTACACAGGAGGACTGGAACCCTCATGCAAATCAGCATTTGAAGTCTGATATCAGAGTAAGGTAATGACTCAATGTGGAATGCTG
Source organism: Tinamus guttatus (assembly GCF_059628265.1). Lineage (NCBI taxonomy): Eukaryota > Metazoa > Chordata > Aves > Tinamiformes > Tinamidae > Tinamus > Tinamus guttatus. The sequence goes on along the minus strand of NW_028288569.1, from coordinate 2,590,486 downwards.
TGATCACTGAATTACAGTGGCATATTTACATATTTTGAATCATAGTATTTCTAGATCTGTGCCCATTCTACAGAAATTTTCCTAAGAGGAAAGATTTGGGTCGTTATGTCAAAGTGCCCTAAAGTCCAGAGCGCGTAGGATCAGTGGTTAGCTCTGCTATTTAGATGTATATTATTTTGTGCTCATTGTAAATGGAATGAAATCTCACTCTCTTTGAGGTATCTTGAGCAAGTGATTCAAATATAATCAAAGAAAATTAGCTATTGGTGATTAATTGTAAGAACTGAATTAAGACTGCATTGACTAGTTTGGTATCTGGATACTCAGATGTAGCAGTGAGCTACATTACTAGGGACAAATAAATACAGGAACTGTGTTTCACTTTTTTTACAATTTCATTTGCACGTGTTCCTAAGGAAAAGGGATTCTGTATCAGAGCCATACAATAAATGTTTTGGTAGTACAGTTTTAAATATCAGCTGGAGGAGGCTTTGTATTATATTTGTTGCCTCGGAAATACTGTAGAAAAAATAACAAATCAAAGACTACAGAAAGTGATGTCTATTAAAAAAAAATCATACTCTTACCTCAAAGAAGCACATCTTTGGGCTTTTTTTCCTGCACAGGAAAGGAAACCATGTAGTCAATTATGATCAAAGAGATTTTAGATCCTGACTTCTCTAGTTCTTTCCGATAAGGAGCTGATTTAGCTTACCTCCTTCTCTTGCATCTTAGGCAATAGTAAAAAAATAATGACTAACACTCAAGGGATTCTAAAAATACATAGCCTTCACTTCCTATTTCTTAAGCAGTTATCAATCCATAAGAGGACCTTCCATATTATCCCCAAGACAGTTTGGTTTCCATAAGAGCCTGTGATGACTGACTTTGGCAAAAATTTTCAGGAAATCCAAGTGCACTTTGTTAACAGATCATTCTGATTTACTCACTCACTGACTTTTTCAAGTAACATGGGAAGATGTGCAATTTCCCTATGCACCTTTTGCATAATACATACATTGGGATTTCAGCATTTTATAAAAAATAGTTGCAATAAACACAAAGCCCTATAATTCTATATCTGATATTAAAATTCAGGGTTTTATTTATGTAGAGAGAGGCAGGGAGGAAACAAGAGGAAGGGTAATCTTTAAGAAGATACTTGACAAGTCCTGCAGCTCTTCTGTCTCATAAAAATTTAGAACTACGTATTGGGGAAATGTGCTCCTTTAGAAGAGGCAAGGAGTTAATTCTCCCTGGAAAAATGCTCTAATTGGGTGCTCCCTTTAAACCAACTAGTTCTTAAGACTGTGATATCCAGTAGCTTTGCACACACTTACAAGTCAAAAAAAATCATGAAACAAAAAATCATGAATATTCAAGTATTTCTTATGTCACTCATCAAAAATGGCATAGGATATTATAGTAGAATTAGCATTTATATTATTGTGTTCCTCAGTCTGCTAATGGAGCCTGTAGATAAGTAAAGACTTAACGGGAAAGGAGATGGTGTTCTCCCTGATGATGAAAGAAACAAGAACTCCAGCTCCCATCCCGTGACAGAACCAGTAGCATATTTGCAAGCTAAATAGGTTACCTGAAACACCCATGAAAACAATGGGAAAATAAAAGTGGCCGTAGCTACTATTAAAATTGCAGTGAAGCCTAGACGGAGCTGTCTTGCAATGTCAGGAAAGCTATGATAGGAGGAGGGCATAAATCTTCCTACAGGAGGCAGCCAGCCCTCTCTGCTCCCATCCTTCAGTGTCAATGACATTCCTGTCTCTGCAGTCTCATCTCATCTTGCATCTTTCAAACAGGCAACAGTGGCAAGAAGATAACGTAAAAGCTCTCACCACCGAAAAACCTATTCTTGCGCATATTCTGCAGCTAGTGTCATCACTAGGACATGTCTGTCAAATGGTGAAGGAATGTTTTTCAGAGAAATTTAATCAGAAATTTAATTTATGTTTTTTCAGTAAGCTGCTGCTTAAATCATATGTATAAAGTCCAAGACAACTTCAGGTACAGATTTCTAGAGAAAAGACAGATGCTAATTTTGGCAAATGGAGGAATGCAGTAAATTAAATTTAAATGTAAGAGTCTCAGTATGCATGAATTTCTCTCACAAGACAGCTCCTTTAGTGGCATCTTTTAAGTAACTGAATTGAAATAGCATCTCTTGTTATGATTACTCATGTTTGACCATTGATGAATTCTCAGTTTTATCCAGGATTTAAACAGAGCATTCAGCTTCTGTTAAGAAGAATTACTCTGCACATTTGCCAACTGTTTTGGACATCTGTGTTTCTGACTAGCTGAAGTAACCATTACTTGCTTTCTTGTTTCTTACTCTCCTCTCTGTCTTCATCGTTTCTTCTTTTTTCTATAAAAAGGAGTCATATCTATTATTCTTATTTCTTTACATCATTTTAAGTATAGTTTCCTAAAGCACAGTCTATGGCAAGAGTTGTCACCATGCCCAATAAGTGTTAAAGAAGAAGTAAACATTAAAACGTTTGGCTACACGTTCTTATTTTCCTATGTTACACTTTTTTTTTCTTTGCTTATTTCAGAAGTCACCAATAACACTTGTTAGGCTCTGCAGAGTCTTTTGCATCTGATGAAAAAGTGAGTACTCATGTTTCTGTATTTCTCTGAGGGAGTGGGTTAACCAGATGTGTGGAGAAGGCAGGAGAAAGGGAGAGAGATACAAGTCAGCCCTGCCAAAGAGAAGTGGTTTGGAAAGTCGAGAAGGACAAAAGTCAAAGGCAGCTTTCTGCCTGCAGCACCTCATTTGACATTAAGTTGGCCTACTTCTGAAGAGTATAAGGGCAAGTCTGATAAAGCAGATGTCTTCAGATGTAGTCCCCAAGCTACAAATGCATGCAGACTCAGCAGATCCAGAGCTTTGTGTCTCAAGGACTCATTTAGTGACATTGCCAGCTGCTGTATTTAAGGATGAGCACTTGTTACATGGGAATCTCCTGCAAGAGTTACTGAAGTGGGTGAAATAAGGTGTCTGGGTGTTTGGAGAACTCCCCTCTGATAGTATCTAATTTTTTCTTTTCTCATAATGTGATGCCCATCCAAATCAGAATACCACTTTTTTGTTGTTGTTTGTTTGTTTTTGTAATTTTTTTTAATGGCAAGTGACCCAGAAATGTTCTGGATACTACATCTGTTCAGTGAAATTGTTGGGCTTGTCAACGCCCTTGCTGCTAGCAGCTGTGAAACTCAGGCTGCCTGGATCAAGTGTGGAGTTTTGTATCTGCAGGGCAGGCAAGGACCCTATAGGCAAGGACATGTCTTTCCTTGATTCATGGACTTTGGAGTTTTCAGTATTTGGTGCTTTGGAGAAAATTCCTCAGGAATCCCTCCTGGCACTGATTTGAATGAAATGTTGTGTAATGTTTGTAATATTTTTCCAAATATTTCTGATTTTACTAATCTTTTCCCTTTTATTGGAATGCCTGAATGTATCTCCTTGTATGTGTCGAAGTTGTGTTCATAAAAATTACCAAAGTTATGTTCGGAGAACTAGCTTTCATGAAACTTTATTATCTGCAAAGAACATAGAGATTTTTATCTTCCATTCACAAGTATACACAGTCAAAAAAGCAAGAGGTTGTGGGTGGCTTCTAAGACAGGACTGCACAAACTGTCATTCTATGTGGAGAGCTGTGGAAGCATATCTTATAATATCAATCCTTTCAGAGACTTCACCACCTGTCACTGGAAAAATGCATTAATTTGGGCTCTCTCACTTCTGAAGGAAACAAAGGCAATTCGGTCTCAGGACTTACGTGAACTATTCTGCCATTTTCTACTATCCTAAGCATCTTTTTTACACTGGGACTGTACAGACCACTCATCAGAAAAACAGGGAGATACCCTGCAAAGAGGGAGACATGTCTTATTTCTTGTGTTCTGATTAGTGTGGTGAGAACCATTCTCTGCATTTTGGTTGTATTAACTCTTCAGCTGGAAGAAACAAGAAGAAGCTCTAGTTCAAAGATAAACTATAGCTTATTGTGGGGTTTTTTGAGGGTTTCCAAAGAGTTCTTACCCCTTAGCACTAATATTTCCTCTAATTCCATGATAAATTTTATGTCACAAGTACTATGGCAATATTTAGCATACAGTAGTCCTAAAGCATTCTGCAAGTCAAAAAAGTGAAAATATGCATATTACGTGGTGTTATTTTTTATTATTGTTGGCTTGTTTTAGTACTAAATGGGCTTCAGTGAGAAAGTTTATATCTTTGAAGTAAGTTTAGGTATTTTTTTTTCTTAACTAGATGTGTTAGTTTCTGAGTTTTGATATACAGGTTTCAGCTCCTCAAAGTGTAATATTTTTGAAGCGACGCCTATTCTCAGTGTTATATATTGTAGGCCACACAGCTTTGACAATTTTAGAAAACTTTCCTCTGAACTTTAAATTTATGACTTTATCCACCATCAGTGATGTTAAACTCAGAGGTTTACTTGTGGGATGATGAAGTCTTAGGAATAAATGTAGCAACCAACTGTCTGCTACAACACGGATTGAGTGGAGAAGATTGTAGATCCTTTTCTTTCCTATTCATTTTCTTCTGTGTCTCCACATAGCTATAGTATTTGAGAAATGAAATATGTATGTACACATCCTGTTCTCAGCAAGGAGCAAAAGCGGGCCATCCATTTGCTACAGATTCTCAGATCCTGTAACTTTTAATAAGCATCTATGCATAATTTCATAATTTCATGGAGAAGGGAGAGCATCAAGTCTCTCATGCATCATCAAATCTATTTCTCTCCATTTCTGATATGGAAGGTATCTATAGGGGTTTTGTCTAGTTTCATGGCTTATAGAAACCACACTAAATAAAACGTAACTCCCTAATAGCGATGTAGATTTAGGTCTTGTGCATTCTCATCAGTTGGATCATCTTTAGTTAGTTTTTTGCAATAGTGGCATTCCTAATTTATACAGAGGTGAGCTCTGAATCTAAACATATTTCTGTAGGAAGGGAGGTTTTGCAAACAGGGAGACATGTGGTTGTGAAATGCTGCAGTTTGAAAGCCGTCGTGGTAGTGGTGGCGTGGGGGAAGGAGATATCAAATCAGTATTGGATTCACGAACAGTCTGTGGACTGTAGGTCCGATCACCTTCCTAGGGGCGAATCGAGTTCCCAAATAGTGTGATCCACTATAAGCTCGACTCCGGCAGTATCGGATTCACAAACAGTCTGTCAACTGTAGGTCCGATCGCCTCCCCCCAAACAAGTAGTTGAGTTCACAAACAGTGTGATTAATTCAAATGCAACATTTACAAAGCAGGTTTCGGATGCCAGTAGAGGAAATTCTCTACTAGAGCATGGGGTTTTAGCTAGCTCTGATGTACAAACGTGCAATCACCACTCATCCCAGAAGATGGGAGAGGGCTCTCAGTCTTGAGTCTCCTCAGTCCCAACCCGAGGGGAGGGAAGGGGGATCAGCCCGTCGACTGACCCAGGAGTTATGATGGTTTCTTCCCCCTTCCTTTACATCCTTTGTTCACCTTTTATACTTTTCTTTACATTCAGGTGGAGCTTAAGTGACTAGAGTCATTCTTAATATTGTTATTGATTGGTAAAAAAGCTTCTCGCTTTTATTTAAAGGTACAGTCAACTGAAAATCTAGAGCGCATGCTCAGTGAGGGGTGGTCGTACCTCGGAGGTGGGTAACTTTTGGGATGGAGGTGTGATTTTGACATTATAATGAGCAAAGTTCAAGCAAAGTTCATGCAAAAGGAGTGATTTGCCACCTTTCCTGGCTCAGCACCGGACATGTTATCGTGTATCTCCCAGTGGACAGCTAATGTGTGGCTTATCAGCAGCCCAGCACAGGGAGTGCAACAGAGTTTGGCCGCGGTGCCTTCACCCCACTCCATCCTCTGTTACTCCCCTTTGCAGCTGTGAGGAGGGCAGGTTGTGCTGCCCAGGGAACCGTGGGGGAGCAGAGTCCGTGCGCACCAACCATCCTGGAAGTGGCAACTGTGTAGCACCCAAAGCAGGCCTCTGTAATGCCAAAACTTCTGTTAGGCCCTAGTTTTCCTCTCAGTTCCTGCTTTCAAACAATTCTTCCACAGTGGTTAACTGTGGTAACATTTTATGAGATTTTTTTTTAACAAAGCATGGGGTCTTGGTTACAGTTTAGATGCATGTTAATTTACAGCAGTTCAAAACAGGAGTGGAACACTGCCCTATTCATCTGATAGGAGCTCACCTTGAGCTTCACAGTGGCATAAATCTCTACACAAGGTACAAGAAGTTAGAAAGTTGGGCCCATTAAGTCTCATAAAAACCCTAAGAGAGAGATAGTATACACACAGCTAATGCAAGTCTACTTTAATAACGCCTTAATTATCTGTTAATTATTTATTCATTAAATTGTTTATCTCATCTTTCATCAGAAGTCTCAGGTGACCCTGCATAGAAACTACAGTTCTTTCAGTGACTCAGAAATCTTACAACAGTGTTGCACTGTGTTGTATGATGACATTTAAGCCAAAGTTGTTGAGATAATACTTTTACCTAGATCAGAAATCCTTGGGGTTTTTTTAATTTATTATTTCCACAGGTTCCATGTTGTTGGACTTTAAAGCTTCCCTTGCACCATAACAACAAACTGAATATATTATTAAGGAGGAAGTTCAGTACTGCAGACAGGGCATTTTAGTTCACTTGATCATGCTATATTTTAATTTCGAAATAATAGTAGAAGGGAGAAAGAATGTCTCATAGATTTCTTCTCCTGAACTACCAAAACATCCTCCTATAGAAGGTGATGCTATTCTAAGAAAAACATACAGAAGCTAAGAAGAGTTAGCATCTGTAACATGGACAAAGTAAGCTCATCCTTACAATGCTCTGCAGCATCAGTTACAATATATGTTGCATCTCAGTAATACATAATCAAATTAGTCTTGTTCTGAAACACTGCGCTTCATTATTTATACCTTGAAAACTATGTAATGAAAGCTTGCATGTAACCTGTAAACAATGGGTGGATTTTATATAATTGACCAAATCAAGCTCTACTTTGTTAGACTTTTATTTCATTCTTTCTTGCATTATTTTATTTCAAAAAGCATTATATGAAAAAGTTGATGGGGGCAGTATCATAGAATCATAGAATCATAGAATGCTTAGGGTTGGAAGGGACCTCTAGAGATCATCTAGTCCAACCCCCCTGCATACGCAGGGACACCTAGAGCACGTGGCACAGGACTGCGTCCAAACGGGTTTTGAAGATCTCCAGAGAAGGAGACTCTACAACCTCTCTGGGCAGCCTGTTCCAGGGCTCTGTCACCCTCACTGTTAAGAAATTTTTCCTTAAGTTCCTATGGAATTTTTGATGTTTCAGTTTCCGGCCATTTCCTCTAGTCCTATCAGTGGCCACCACTGAAAAGAGACCATCCCTGTCCTCTGCACTCCCTCCCTTGAGGTACTTATAGACACTGATCAGGTCCCCTCTCAGCCTTCTCTTCTCCAGGCTGAACAGGCCCAGCTCCCTCAGCCTCTCCTCATAGGGCAGATGTTCCAGGCCCCTGATCATCCTTGTAGCCCTGCGCTGGACTCTCTCCAGCAGCTCCACATCTCTCTTGTACTGTGGAGCCCAGAACTGGACACAGTACTCCAGATGCGGCCTCACCAGGGCTGAGTAGAGGGGCAGGATCACCTCCCTCGACCTGCTGGAGATGCTCTTCTTAATGCAGCCCAGGATCCCATTGGCCTTCTTGGCCACGAGAGCACACTGCTGCCTCATGGTCAACTTATCATCCACCATGACACCCAGGTCTTTCTCTGCAGAGCTGCTCTCCAGAAGGTCGGTCCCCAGCCTGTACTGGTGTCTGGGGTTATTCCTCCCCAGGTGCAGGACCTTGCACTTGGCCTTGTTGAATTGCATGAGGTTTTTCACCGCCCAGTTGTCCAGTCTGTCCAGGTCCCTCTGGATGGCAGCACAGCCCTCTGGGGTATCGGCTACTCCTCCCAGTTTCGTGTCATCAGCAAACTTGCTGAGGGAGCACTCTGTGCCTTCATCCAGGTCATTGATGAATAAATTGAACAGGACTGGACCAAGGGCTGACCCCTGGGGGACCCCACTAGCCACAGGCCTCCAACTAGACTCTGCACCGCTGATCACCACTCTCTGGGCCCTGCCATCCAGCCAGTTCCTAATCCACCTCACTGTGCACTCATCTATCCCACACTTCTGGAGCTTGCCCAGGAGGATGTTGTGAGGGACGGTGTCAAAAGCCTTGGTGAAGTCGAGATAGACGACATCCACCGCTCTCCCCTCGTCTATCCAGCCGGTCATTTCATCATAGAAGGCTATCAGGTTAGTCAGGCAAGATTTCCATAGTAGTGGGTATAGTAGTATAGTAGTGGGTTACTGGTTTTGAGTACATTGCCTGCGAAGTCAGCACTTAAAAAAGTATACTTTGTAGCAGCAGCAACCTCTGTGTTTTCAGAATCTAACTCATAATGTTCAGATTTTCTTTATGGTTATCACACAGTCTACAGGCTACTTTTCTTTTACACAGACTGTTAGTGAAAAAGTCAGAGTAGTATCTTGGAAAGCAAGCTATGTTTAAGAAACTGCCATTTTGAAATTCCCCCTAAAAAGGTCTATGTATTATTGTCTGCCATGCCATATTTAGTACAAATCTGAGGTGTCACAAAATATTATATTATGTAAATAAATGATAATCTACTTTAGATTATGAAACATAAGTTGGAATCTCTGAAAAGAGCTTGTTGGTTCATTTTTTATTCTTCTTCTTCTTCTTCTTTTTTTTTTTTTTAAAGAACTCCCTGGCAATCAAATCTATTTATTCTGTTGATTAATTAGCTAATAATCTTTTTCATAAATATGGTGAGTTCCTGGGTTAGCATAAAACTGAGAAACACTTTTTCAGTCTGTGAAAGAACATCTGTCTCTTGCAGAGACCCAGTGGGTCCATGGTAAAACTGTTAATTTGTTCCCTATTGGCTCTTCTTTATAAGTTTCATATTTCTTGTGCTTTACTACCATTTCTACCATTTATTGCTATTTCCTGTGAGTCCTTCTTCTGAACAAAGCACAAGAGCAATTATTTTTAAAATGTTAAGCAGCCAGAACTTTAAGCAGTATAAATTGCTGTCATTGAAATTCTAGTAGTTCAGAAATAACATCTGTTTTGACCCATAATGCTGCTCCAGAAAACAGGAGACAATTCTGAATCCAAGGAAACCTGCTCTATCAATTCTTCCTCATGCTTTTGTGCAAGAATTAGTTCAAAGACGCTCATCTCTATTATATAACATATAGAGAGGAGGGCATTTTTGTGAAGATTTGAGATATGCGCTGTTTTAGGAACATCTGCAGACTTTAATTGTTTGATAAGCAGGCTTTTGTAAACAACCCGTGTTTTACAAAAGATAATCATGAGTTTAGTGGTGTTATTGATTGATGGCCCTGAAAACTAGAACATGGAGGATTACAAGGTTTTAGACTTGGCAGATGGCTTCTTTGTGCTACTTCTAGAAATTTAGGATCTTTGTAGTGTGCTTTATCATTTTATGAAAAATGATCCCTAGAAATAAATCAGATCTGTGACTGCTCCCCAACAACCCCTAATTTGCCAATAAACACATCAACAACCCCAGCTTCCAAAGTTGGGACACCTTGGAGAGATGCCAGAGGTGATGTCTTTATTTCTAGTCATATTGGCAGTGTGAGTTTTCATGATCTTTTGTGAATTTTTATTATACTATTATCATTCTCTCCAGTTTTCTTCAGAAAGCTTAGTTAGTTACCATGTTTTAGCTGATGGCTATAGTTATGACCTGCCAAAGGGAAGCATTTGTCCTTTACCTTGTGGTTGAAGAATCTGTCCTGAAAAATACTAAGCATAGCTGTAGACATCTCCCTGCTTCATCTTTCTTTCTCTCCCACTCTTCTTTCACTCTCTGTCTCTCTTTTTTTTATCTCAAAGGAGAGATCTCCCATTGTGAACTTTTCAATCCTTTCTGAAGTTTTGGTTGGGGAGTAGGGTAGAATTTTGTAAAATTATGAAACAGACTGCTTCCTGAGATCATTCTACTTTAAAGTGTTAGGGAGACTGCCTACAGGCATTGTGGTTGTGTGCCTCTCTGATGTAGATAAATAGCGTTCTATCATTCAAGGGACTCTTCATACATATATCAATGTATTTCAGGAAAGAGGGGTGCAGGTCACTCACCTTAGACTAATTGAGAAGATGCATTTAGAATGGTAGAATGGGTGCAACTGCTATAGCAGTTGGAAGCTGACATCATTACACTCTCCTTGCAGGTGCAGTATAGCAAACCTGACTTTTTTTTTTCCGATTTCTTTTCATTTATTTCTTCAACATGTGAAAACTGAAGTAAATCTTTCTCATGAAATCTAGCATGCACTGTTGGCTTCTTGTAGGGTGTTTTGTTGGCTTGCCTTTGCTAGAAAAGTTTTTATTCCATTTTAAGCTATTGTTTAGTCAAAGAACTCTAATTTCAGAGGAATCTGTGCAGAACTGCAACTTTATTTTCTTTTTCATTGCTTAAAAGCATTTAGTTACAATGAAATTGTTTTAGTCTTCCTTTTTTTTTATGTTAGTTCAACTGAAAACAGATAGAGGGACAAGTGTACCTATATGCTATAGATGAACAAAACCTGTGTTCGTTATTCTATTGAGAAATTATCCATAGCCAAATACCTCTCTTGCAATTTTTGAATGTAATGATCCCAAATTAAAAACATTGGGTTCTCATGCCCTATTCATTCCATTAAGAGCTAACATGTGTACAATTATAAGAGCAAATGTGCAGCAGGCAATCATGCAAATACCAATAAAGGTTTCTTAGTAGCAAAGCTAATTTCATGTAAATAACTCATCTTCATCTGTTTTAATTAGAATAGTCTAATTACACACAACGACTGGCTTAGGTTCCTCAGCATGTTGAAATGAGTGCTGTATATGTCAGCCAGAAATAAATAAATAAGAGTGAAATAATCTATATAAAGAAAACCCAAAATACCATCATCTTAACAAGAGTCAGTTTCAAATGGTGGCATTGAATGTGTAGCACTGGATTTATCCCAGGCAGTCAGGAAGTGAAGGATAGCTGAATATACTTCCAATTAAAAGAAAACAAGAGAAAAGATAGAGACATATGGGAATTTGCAAAGGAAGTCTGAATGCATGAATGGGTGACATTGCAGTCAGATCCCATGCATGCCTTGTCCCTGTTTCTGAGGAAGTTCCCTTGGGAATGGGTAAGTTTCCATTCTCCTAAAATTTCTATTTGAGTGAAAAAGTGTGGAAGTGGAGGTGATTCAGTACCAGCCTTATGTTCACCTGCAGGGGAGAAGTGGGATGGCTATGTGGCACCAGGGAACTCTTCCATCATTCTTGGTACCCAGTTCAGAAAGAATCAGTTATGTAATAACATTCCTCTTGCTATTGAAGACATTGAGCAAAAATTTGATCTGGATAATACAGATTTTAAGAAATTTAAAAGAAATAAGAGTCACACAAATGGTAAATAACTTTGTCATTTCCTTCATGATTATCTAGAAAATAATGGAAAAATTGGAATCTTCCATTGCTCAAATATTTGAAACGAGAATATCAGAGAAGAATGGACTAACCACTAATTAAGCAAAATGTCCATTTTCTAGTCATCTTATAATAATTCAAATATTTAAAAAAAACACTAAAAATACTCAAAGATTAGCAGAACAATCATCAGTAAGAAAAGAGATACATCATGAGTAGATCTGGACAATTTTCTTTTTTTTTTTCCCGAGGTAGATTCAAGTTCACTTAAGAACAGACAAGAATGGACTTTTTAATTTTAAACGATGTATTTTTTTTCCTGCTGTTCTTTGGAGATATGATTTATGTGATCATATTGTCTGTTCAGCTTCTGTTCCAAAAACTTTTGACCTTTTTAGCAGTTTTAAGACAAATTTGACAAAGGATCAGAGATCTTAAAGGCCCTATTATGTTGATAAAAAAGTGTCAAACAGGGATAGCAAAGAATAAGAGACATGATGAAAATGAGAGATGAAGAGAGATGATAAGATTGTTAGCTACAAATTTGATCCTATTAGACATGAGGGAATCTGAGTGAGTAGCATATCTCTCAAGTTCCCATGCTCATATGACTCTTGCTGTTTTTTTTTTTCTACTGTATATACTGCAAACTGAAGGTAAAAATACAAAAGCCTGGTCACATGTGTTTATTGTCTAAGTATACTACTTTTAAAAAAAGTTACTGTATTTTTTCTGTATCAATTGTGGATACTAGGTCATTTCTATGAAAGTGTGGAAAAAAGTCAACCAAATTGTTAAAGTTTTTCAATCCCCTTCTACCGGTAAAATGGTGTAGAAGTGTCATGTTCAAATTCCTGTTTCAATTTGGTTCAAACAAGGTATTTTACCAACTCTTGGGAGCCTTCTACATATTCTAGCATGCAAAGTGTGTCTCAATAGCACTGATGAACTTTTAGTTGTTCACTGGGAATAGAGTGATTGAAAAGGTATGATAGTAACTCTCTCTCCAGCTCTATGGATATAGTATCATATCACATAGTATCATGCAGAAGTGGACAAATCAGTCTGCAGTTGCAGACAAAATATCACCAAATAAATCTGTATTTTACTATAATTGCTTCTTGCTCAAAGTTGAGCTTTTCAAGAACTACTGTTTCTAACTGAAGAAAAGGAAAACAGCTGAGCATTTGTACTCCATAACTTATCACACCTGAAGGGTGTGTGCATCACTCACATGCTATTGAAAGGAAAAGGAGAGCAGTTAAGTGAGCAGAATTGAAGGAGGTGTAGATTGCTTTAAGAGGAAAGAGCAAGAGCTAACCTAGGTGAGCTACTACTGAGTGATGTAGTGTAAGTACATCACTTCATTTGCTCTCTTTCCAGGAATGTAAGTCTTAAAGGGACAGAACTCCTTGGCACAGAGAAATAGAGGCAATGGAGCGGGGAAATTATTAAAGGAAAAAGTTCAGCAAAACTCAATAGTGCAATGGATTCTGTTCCACAGCATCCTCTGTCAAGTAGTGTAGCTGAAGCTGTGTTCTTCAATTTATTGTAAGCTAGACTAGCAAGGAAAAAATAGATTTGCATCAAAGCTGCTCCTCCAGTGACAGAAGATGAAACAGGTGACTGTTTTATATCTTCTCCCTAGATATCATTATGTTCAGCGATACATTGTCCTGCTTTTCTTTTCTAGACAAAACAATTGATTTAAGGATAACTGGGGAGGTAGAAGGGTGGTTGGCAGAGTGATTTTTCTGGTAGAAATGTGGACTGTGCCCAAGAGCTGTGGGAAAGCATACAACTTGCTAAATATATTGCAGATTGACTCTCTGTGTGACTATACCATTGTAAATGGCAAAGAGAAGCAGTGACTTCTGATTTCATACACTTTCTTCCCTGAAAAAGAGAGTCCCTCCCACTCTGCCCCAAAACATTTTGGGGCATTGAAACTTGTATTTGCGGTCGAGTGCACATCTAGCCTACAGTCTGTTTGCATTCCTCAATCCATACAAAGAAAAAAGAAGCTTTCTTGTGGTGCCTGTGAATCTTAGAGCCAGATCAGTGGCAGAGATTGAGGGTTACACTCCACTGTGTAGTATGATCAATAGGGTTTATCTTTGAAAATGAAGTCATACAAAAAACCAGCTGTGTAGTTCTTCCATGCTTCATAGTTTTGCTTTACCTTTAGCAGAGTACTATTTGCAGCAAGCAGTGGATCGAAAAGCGTATCTTGCTTAGATCAGCACCTTTGCTGCCTACTAGCAGTGTGGCCTCCTGGTTGATGGATAGAGTACAAGTTTTCCTTAAATGTTCAATAAGGAGGACTGAAATTGATGTCTTCACCCTATGGTAGCTGCAGGTTTGTTCAACTTAAAAAATAAAGCGTATCCTCCTATTCTACACAGCATCCAAACTAAATACATCTGCTTTGATTTTACTAGTACTGTTTTATTTGTGCAGCTCCAAACATACTGTGTCCTTAGAGGTACCATCTGGAAGAGTAAATACAACTGAAAAATATTTGCAAATTGCTGGGAATTTAAAAGTAAGAGCTTAGGGTCAGGAGAAATGCTACCCTAGAGATCTGATCTTAGCAGGCTCACAATTTGGACGAGAGGCATCCTTCAAGGAGAAGGTTTTATCTTGCTGGCAGATTTTTCATGTCAACCTTCTCCTGAGTTCTTTGCTGGGAATGTGATGACTTTCTAAAAGGCTTGAGTTAGCAAGTCCAGTGTGCTGTGAGCAGAAATATGTATTAGGTATCAGTAAAATGATTTTTTTGGCTGTGAATATCAGTTCCTACTTAAAATAGCATCGTTGTAATTCCCTAGGATGTAAAAAAATAACAGACTCCCTCTCTCTCTCTCAAAAAACAAAAGACGTCAGCACGTTCTGCAAATATAGATGAGAAAATGTCTGATGTAATAACCATAAACAACATCCTGTGCAAATATAGGGTTGCAGCACTAGCAAAACAGTGTAAATGCTAAGACCATAATACTGATGAAAAGGGTGAATCTCATTTTTTCCCCATGCTAAGCTGAATGTTTTCTCTAGATATCTCTTACTGTTCAGACCTACCTTATGTGGGGAAAGGGGAAAAGGTGGATGAGGCACATACTTTATCAGTAAACAAAACATTATGGGTGATTAAAAATGGCAGAGATGGAATTTAGTCCATACGTCTGAGCTAGCTGTCTTTGTTACACTAGTCTGGCATGTACCTAGTCTATGGAGTCACTCATTTGCTGATATTTTTGTGTTTAACAAATGACGCCTTTTAGAAACCAATAATCACGTACTTGCCTAAAAATCATTATGAATCACAGTTTGTTCTCACGAGTACACAAAAAAAAATCAAGACATAAAAGAAGGAGCACTTAAGAGGAATGCTAGCATGGAAGCCACTAACACTGCTGGAGAACAGCATTTTAATTACTAGTGTTTTGTAGCGTTGTATATACAATGTATATACATTAATTATGTCTAATACTGTAGTATTCTGTGTACACAAAAACAATATTTCAATAATCTGAGCAGAAAGTAACAAATATCTCAGTAAGGGGCTACGAGTTCACTACTTGCCCCAAAACTTTTTTCCTTTATGAATAGAATTTCAGCCAAATCGGGACCTAGTCTCCTACTTTTCGACCTGTCACTCAGAAGTAGATCTGTGTACATCTCTTTCCTTTGTATCTGTATCCTCCTTGATGCAGAGAAGCTGTCTCTCTGCTAAGCCTTATCCTGAGGGACACTTAGACAGATAGCCAGACCTTCTCTCAAAATCCCACTCTCTGTTTCTTCGCTCTCGCTGGACAACTTCTATATCTGTATCTATATCCCTTCGGGTGCTCAGGCTTTTGCAAACTGAGTGTGTATCTTTTGGTCATCCTGAAACTGTGCAAGCCTGTGGGAAGCCTGTGGGAACCTTTCATGACCATCAATCCCCAAAATACATAAACTGTTTGTCTTTACCAGCACAAAGCAAGGCTGCTGGCAGCTGAAGCTTTAAAGAATCATCTGAAAAGCAGAATAAGCCAAATAAATATTTCATCAGGAAGTTCCATGTATGGCTTCCTAAGCATACTAAGAGCTTTAATAACCAAAAGTAGCTGTTGACCTTGATTGCCTTTGAAGGAAGACACTCCCAACAACACATACTTCTGAAGATGAGAGTTTTCTTGAATTTACTTTCAAACTGGAAAATGCCACTTACTAAATCATCTATGCTACTTTCTACAGATAATTACTTATAATTATTATTACATTTGATTGTGATCATTCTAAACTTCTTTTAAAGTCTAAAGTTTGTAGTTTTGTAACCCTTTTATATGAACATGTATGCTTAGAATCAGGCACATCCTAATAGTGTTTCAAATTCTGGGGGCTTAGAGGGAACATTTTCAGAAAATACCATCAGAATATGTTATCAGCTCATGCAGTAAAATTTTGCATTTCTTGTCATTGCATATACAATAGCTACTGTTCCACGTTCTTTTTTTTTTTTTTCTTCACGAGATAAAAATAAACATACCCTAAGCCCATGTTCTAAGTTGCCCAAATTTAGAGAAAGTGATAGTGTTAAAAAGTAATACTCTCTTTAAATATAGTGTATGTAACAACTACTTTAAAATTAGGAATGTGAAATATGAAGAAGAAATCATGCTTACACAGTTATTTATTAAATTCTGGAAGATGATACCTCCTCTGTACTAAACCACTGAAGGTGAGTCCAGCTGCAGTGTAAAAAAAAAAAAAAAAAAAAGTGAGGTTTTTGACCTAGGCTCCCTCTATAAAGAATAGACAGGAATAGGCACTTTTAGTATGTGCTTCTTCCAATCTATTTTCTACTTAATATGAATTGAATCATGCATTCAAAATTCTGATTTTTACCACTGAAGAAGGGATATATATATTCCATTAAAAAAATGAAGATGATAAGGATGACACATTCAAATGCATATATCTTCATTTGGACCATGTAATGTTAAATAAATAGACTCCTGTTCCCACACACTGCAAAATGTGAGAAATATATTCCTGTAGCCATGTATGCAAATGTATAGTATCCAAAACTGATGCCAGGTTTGCAAATCTTTTTGCATGACTGTGAGCTCATTTCAAGTGTCAAATCACTTACTTTATGGTCTAAATGAAAACAACACTCTTGAAAATCTGATTCTGACAGGAGATGCTGAGCCCCCATCAGAAACCTTAATTGCACTATTACGTCTGACCATATCCAGCTTGAGCAAAGCATTGAATACAAACTGGCAGAAATACTAAATAAAATCTCACTTAATTGATTACTATTGATTGTTGAAAATATACATGAACAATTACCTTCTCTTAAACAAGAAACCAATCAATACTAGTAGATAAATTAAATACTGGAATTGCAGGAGAACTTTGAAGATGCTAAAATAGTATATATATATAAAAAGAAAAAGTCTAAAAGAAATGCACCTCTTCCACTGCACAAAGAACAACTTTAACAGAAACAGCCAGTTTTGTAAAGTGTTGTGCTTGCTTCTGAGTATAGAGGGACTAATGATGTGAGGATGAATGAGTCCTGGTTGAGTCCAATAAAAGAGATTCATACATTAATGTGTATGGACAGTTCTGGCAAGGTTTACTTTCTTGTTTCATTTTAAAAACTTCAAGAGAGTTTCAGCCGGCTCCTCAGTTGGTCATTGTTATGCTATTGAAATCAATGACTTGTCAACAGTTGTTCTCTGATGATACATTCCTTTTCCTTCATGTGTTTTGAAAGGTTTGTTTTTTTTTTCTTGTGCAAGATCATTTCAGAAAGATTATATAATTTATCTGGGTTTAGTATTTAAGCACTTTTACTTCTTTCTTTATAGATGCCATACTGGAAAAAATGTTTCTCTCTTCTCTAAGTAATCCTTTACATCTATCTGTAAATGTGTTCCAGTCTTAGGACATCTTTTATATCAATGCCTTTCTAACCGAAGCATACATCACACCCTAGGGAAAAAAAATAAAAAACATGAAGCGTAGGGGAAAGCAATGAATAAAACCACAAAAGGATTCATGCCAAAACTAGCAAACAGAGGTGGGAAAATCAAGATGATGGTGATCTAGATATGAAAGTCACAGACTGAGCATTCCTAACCTTTAACATCTACATCTATTTTCCCCCTTTCTTTGAAATCTATCCATATCAAGGAGGCATAACATAACTTCATTTGTAAATTTAGTCCAGATCTTACTCTTTCCTCAAGATGCGTATACTTCATAAAGCGAAAAAAACAAAGCCTACCCGAGCTCCTGTCAAATTCTGTCAAGATCTCCAGGCATAGGCTCAATCATTATTAAAATAGGATTGCTTATTAAAAAATGGCACCTAGTGTTTACACTTTCCCTTTCACTCTTACAAACTTCTCCAATTTATATTGAAGATTAGGGAAATGCAAGTATGAAAATGTCCCATCAGAAATGCTCATCATGAAGCTTATTTACATAGCACTGATAAATTAATACTGAAAGTCACTGGAACAATCATTAAACTTGTATTTTGATTCTTATTTACCCATTGATTTACCCATTTACCCATTAAGTGCCAGATTTGTAGTTGCTGAGGTCCTAGTCTTTTGCTTAGATATAGGCACATTACTGCATATAATATTCTTTTTTTCAGGGACAATAGCTCAGCTGTAAGGTTTGTTTCACCAATTTTTTTTTCCCTCTCTCATCTCAACTTACTGTGGTAAAATAGCAGTTTTAAAATCATGATCATGTCAAGTACTTTCATCTCTCTGAGCTATTGCGTTTCTTTCAAGCAGTCTTTATTTCACAAGCATATTCTTGTTACTTTTTGTTAGCAGCTGGAAGATTTTCCTAGGATTCTCAAGAAAGCATGTCTAAGGAAGAAACATGTATTTTATTCATGTCTATAGTAATTAAATACTGCAAATTCTTCATAAGAGGAAACATAATGTAATAGTATGAATCTTAAGTGTCAGAGCCCTTAGTTGAGGTAAGGAATACAGAGTGTTGAAGTCCTTCCTATAAATGATGCTTATTCCTCATTTCACTTTTTGTTTGGAAATGTTTCAGTTTATTGGTGTGGAAAATATTTTAAGACAAGTAGAAATGCAAAATTAAAAATGGTCTATACACCTTTTCCTCAGTAATTGTTTATGCTTAATATAACCTTCTGTATATCTCTGTAAAAATCAAGGAACTAAAACTTTCTTTTAACATTTCAATAAGCATTCATAAAACTAGAGTAAGTATCTGTGATCTTTGCTTTGCTTTATTTAAAGGGGCTACCTGTTATCTTTGTCAAATTAGTGACAAATTAGTTACTCTTTTCTCTTAGTAAATCTGCCAGGGCACATGTCTGAAGTCAAGATGGATTTGCAGATGTCTTTAACAGTAAACTCTTTCCCAGCAACTCTTCATTCCTATCAAAAATGCTAAAATGGCTGACTGGAACTCTGTGTGATTCATTATGCTTTTATATAATATGAAATATAGCACATACTTTATCAAAATTATGTGAACTTCTAGTGTCTTAAAATAATATTCCCAACATTAAGAACAGATTTCTGTCCCTGTTCCAAGACAAAATCATGAGTACATTTCTTCTGAACTGTATTCATAAAAAAACTGTTTTAAAGCATATGAAAGTTCAGTTATACGCAACGGTTAATACCTTTCTTTATAAATATTCTGCTAAGTGAGGAAATCCCCACGGTTCATCAGAGCATTAGTTGCAGTCTAGCAGATGTTTAACTTCTGTCCACATTAGCAGCTTTGTGAGATTTTTGAAGATACTCCAGAGTGTTAGGTCACATTGGTGCTAAATATCACTTCTGTAGGCAATGCAGACAAGGTTGCTTTGTAATCTGGTTCTCTGTTCCCACTCCACTGTTCTCTTAGGTATTTGCTTCTATCAGTTTGTTTCTGGTTTATTCTTGCTTATTTTAACAATATGAAGTGATAAACACTGGCTTTGCTGTCAAAATATTTCATCTGTGTATGAATTCTTTACTTTCATAAGTCCCATTTATGATTTGCTGTTGAAAGTACTCATTTTATCTTGTACTAACTGCGAATTTGAGATAGAGCTGTACTCATTTGTCATCTTTTGCTACATAAAGCTTTCTCCTCCACACTTCCCTTTCAATTTTTGCAAAATGCATAGCCCACAGACTCAGACTGACTGTCCGCTGTGCTAGCTAATGACAACTAATGAAGCTAATGAATAGATCTAATGTCTGCATGTGCAAATAACACTTTTTGTCATAATGGTTATACAGGATTAAAATTTCCTTAGAATTCTTAAATGAGAGGAAATGTAAAGACACTTTTAATAAGCCATGGGGCTGAGAGCACCATTTGCTAATTTTGCTTGGCTGCAAAAATATCTACTATATCTCAGAAGGTTCATGAGAACAAATTCACCCTAAGTTCCAAGAATAATTTTTCTTCTTTCAATATGTGTAATGTCCAAATATACTCAGCCTCATTAAAAAGAGTTAGAAAGGTGTTCACCCCAAAGCATTTTCTCCCATGATTGAGAAAATGGATTAATAAAAAATAATAAATACAAAATCAGGTGTTTTGGCTTGCTCTACTTAGGATATCTAACTGTAAAGGTAGTCGAACGGAGTTAGGTATCATTCCATTAGAAAGAAATGTAACTCTCTAGGCTATGATGTGTTTATATCCTATATTATGGTTAGATACAGAGTCAACATTACCTTTCTAAACTCAAAATCTTTCAACAGTATGTTCCTTTGAGTTAACTCCTGTCCTCAACAGTACTAAGCAAATATATTACTGGGTTTTGCATTACTTTTTTTGGCTAGGCTTATTATCAGGCTTAGTAAGTTTGATCACAGCCAAACACAACAGATGGAAAATAAGATACACCGACCCAGAGCTACCTAGGATCATATTAGTGGCAATTCATTTAATTCACAAATTTTTGGAGCAATGGTTTTGAAGCAATGTAACTAACAAAATTAAAAAAAAAAAAAAGGATTGAGATGCACTTGCCTTATCTCAGGAAATATTTTTGTTCAGCTCTTTGCTTAAGAAGGTGTGTTAAACTTGTGGACTTGAGTCCATATATGTATGGACTTTATATATATATATATATATATATATATATATATATGTTTGTGCGTGGAGGTGGTAAAGGAGTGACAGGAAGCAGATGGTAATTGGAAAAAAAAAAAAACTCAGGTGAAAGAACATGGTAAATGAAAAATTTTCCAGAATAGAACTCTGTAGGAAGAAGATTGATGGTGAAGAAATTAATTAATTTTTCTATCTTTCAAAGATCAAGAGAAAAATCAATGTTACCAATAGCTATTCAGATTGAAAGGACAATTTGTGAGAATTTCCATAGTCCTGGAAACTAATCTTTCCACATGGAGCTTGAACATCCTGCCAAAATCTTCATTAGTAGCAAGGATCTGACTACAAAAGAGCCTGAATACAGAATACAGGCAAGCATTTGGTCAATAGCGCTCCCTCCCTCTCCCAGGTTTCAAAATTTTGAAAGCGCTTTTTTAAAAAAGGATAAAGAATTGGTGGAAATGACCAAATGTTTTCAAAGATACCAAAGATGTATTATAATCTGGAGAGAGGAAAAAAATAGACAGAGGGAAGAAATATTTATTCATTCACCTAAAAATTAGAAAGAATTATTTATATTTTTATAACTTTATGCTCTGCAATAAGACTTTTTATAGAGACAGAAGTCCTTGAAAAAGCTTTGCTTGTAAGCAAGTATGCAATTAAGGGAAAACAGTTTGTTACAATAACAGCTCGTTATTGAACCATTTATTGAGCATATGAATCTCAGAAGTAATGTATATTTTAATGGTATTTTATGGAGATCTAAAATGGACAGAGGAAATGCTAAATAAAACCTACTTTTAATATTTAGTTGGAAATACTACACATCCAGTTTCTGAAAAAGAGTTATTTTTATATTAATATTTTCTTTGCTCCTACTTGAAAGCCAACAAATGGTAGAAAATCAAATGCTCTTTGCAGCTTTCCTGCCCTGTTCCAAATTTCTTCTTTAAAGTATGCAGACAATAAACAGAGTTTCTGCTACATCATGGCAGCACAACTTTTACTATTTTTGTGATTCTTCTGTCAGCTGAAACTTAGGTAACTTGGTCAAAAATAGGGTTATGAAGGTCTTGGACTCCTTGATGAATTACTGTGGTACCCCCAAATGGGCCTGACCTGGTCTGTTAAGGCAGTTACAGGCGTAGTTGAAGAGTGGAGTGAAAAGACCAAAAGCTGAGCTCAAAACTCCTCACGGTGTCTTGTCTTTAAAATCTTATTGAGCCCATTCTGGAATGGTCTTGCCAGAACACTGCTGTGTACATGTCTTTTAACCTCCATCCCTTGTAACTACACTGATGTAAAACTCTGTACTTGCAGAACTTCAAACATTGCTGCTGGATTCAATAACCATGCACCACTGTCAACAACCTACTGGTGAACAACCATTCCGGGGGCACAGGGAAAGGTTTCTGTCAAAGACTGATTTCTGCTAAAGAATTCGGTTCATTATGCTGGCCTTCTCTGAAGCCCAGAGAAGTATGTTTAATTTGTTCCTGGGTACCACACATTGGAAATGCATTACAAAGAGGGGCTTCTTAATTGGATTAGGTTTTATCTAGGTCTAGTAAAGACGTGCTTGCCACACATTTAGCTGAAGTAACCATGTTATGTTTTGCAGTAGCACCAGCAAAGCCTTGGGGGAGCAAAAGGGCTTGTGCATGTTTAGACAGGATTTCCACAAGGCAAGGGAATAAAGCTGATCAGATCCGACAGTACCCTGAGAGGACAGGGTAAATTAATGAACAGAAGTAGAATCTGAAGTTTAGTCACAACATAAACAACGGCTATGTCTTAAAGCATATATCTGTCTTTCACTGAGACAGGTCCCCGGAGATGTTTCCTTTCACTTTTATTAATCACATGCAAAAGATCAGAGTTATACAAGCAGATAACTGATCTTTTCTGGCCACAAATGAATGCCTTGAAGGCCTGTGCTGCAGTTGCCTCCCCAGTAAATCTGTTGATGTTATTCTCAGATTCGCTTTATTGGTGTTTAGTTCATAGCTACTATCTGTTGGATTATGCTTTTTTTTCCCCACAGTTAAAGCCATCATTAACACTCTGCATTGGGTTTGAAGGGCTTTAGAGTATTTTGGCAGCCTACACATTTTAGATATCTGGATAATAATAAATGCAAGCAATCTGAATGCTGAGTGCTGACTTCTTTTTTTCTGATTTATATTTATCCTTTTTTTTTTTTTTCGCATTAGGGTCTCATATTTTATACGTGTCTTGTAAATATTACAGGCAGGCTTTCTCTCTGTGCCAGTCCTGCTGGATCAGAATTAACGTAAAGGAAGTTTTAATGGTGAGAAATGTATAACCTTCTGACGAGCGACAGGGACAACAGGTTCTGACCATTCTTTTGAGCGTTGACTGGTCTCTGCATGGGTACAGCAGCCAGTCTGCTGGCAGCAGATTGCAGGATTATCTGAGGTAAGGCATCAGGAGCTGATCCAGTCTTACCACTGCTAGGGCTTTCACTTTCAGCATTGATTACAGATGAGTAGAGAAGGAGAAATGTAGGACAAGGTCTAATCTGGGAGAGGGGAAAGGTGGCCACAAAAGCTGGTATCATTGCAATGTATGAAAAATGCAACACAAACGTTCTCCTGAAAACCTCCAATTTGTGAAGCGTGATGTTTGCTGGCTCAGTCTCAATATGCATTACTTGAATCTCTTCCATTGAGAGGTCAGGACTTCCCTTTTGTGAATACATTTTAGGATGGAAATACAGAAACATGTGTATGTACATACATTCTTCAAGCATAATAGACAAAATAGTCTGAATTAGCTGGCAACAGAGAATACACTTTTTTGTTAGATCCTTGGTATTTTTTTTTCCTTTTGGCTCAGTTCCCTCTTCCTGGACTCTCCCTTCTTGGTGGTAGTGTTGTAGTTGTTATTTTTGGGTCCATTAACAAGGGGTGACAAGTGGGGTACTATCAAGAAAGACCGATTTTAAAGATCACAGAAATGAGGAGTCTTTAGCCTGGTAAAATAGTATAGTAAAGCCTAGTCCTTGTCATAGCTACCTTCCGCCCTCACTATGGCCTTGAGTACTAACATTTACTGCCATGGAGTCTTTCTGCTGCTGGAACTCTGCTGGGTACTTGTGTCCACCTGGACAAACCCTAAATGTCATTCAGTGTTCAATATTTTTGCCTCCCAGAACTGTAGGTTTGTCTGTGGAGCACTGAGGAGGTGGATGGGACAGAAGCTCCACAAGCCCAGGCGTCACTGCTGCTCCAGGGCTTCTCTCCAGTCTCTGTCTAGTATGTGTGCTCATGGAGCAGGGGTTATGCAACACTGCAGAAGTAGTGGGACGTGGAACGTAGGAGGACATTCACATTCAGGGTGCAGATTTGGAAGGGTCTGTCTGTTCTTGCAGCTGCTCTGGTTTGGCAGATTTGTGCATATTTGTATCTAATAAATGTGAAGACAAGTGGTATCTTCATCCACAAATCTACCTTGGTCATAACAGTAATTCTCTTAATTCTCTCTCCTTGGCTTAAGAGCTTTAATGAGGACAATAAATGATCCCAGTGGAACTGATATGTTTGTTGTTGTTGTTGTTTTTTCCCTACCTTGCTTTGCTGAATCAGGTTCTCAAGTCTTATTTCTAACCACTATGGTGGAACCCCTTCTCCCCACTGAAGAGATTTCATCTGGGAAAAACTCACGCTTTCCCTACTAATCTACAAAACACACCAGGTTAAACATTTCTGTGCTTAGTAAATATGCTAGGTTGCTAAGAAGAGTAATGAATCCTTAAGTGTACATAAGAATGATTTATGGCATAATGTGAATTTACAGCCCATTACAGGAAATAATTACATTCCACTAATTACAAAATTTAATAGTTACTTCAGTCTAGAAAACAGCAGTATGAGCAAGCAGATTTGCAGCCATACACGCAAAAGTGGGAACTGCATGAGAAGCAGTTAGCTGGAAATCAGTTTGTGACTTAACTCTAGCTCAATTCTGAGATCTAATTCATGACAAAGTTCTTATTGGAATGGTTTTTTGATATGGTCAACTTTTCTAAATGCCTGGTGAAAACTGATTCATTACTTTAAAAGATTGACTAGAAGTATGTTAAAATATTTGCTTGATCAGTCTTCAAGTCCACCATGTTTCTTACAGAGTTATTTGAAAGCAATAGCAAGACCAATTTGCATAGTCTAGATAGTTCTACACCCATAGTTCTGTAATAGGTGTACAATAATATGCTTTCATCCATGGAATACAAAAACATTTTTTCACACACTTTTGCTCACATTGGGTGAACTTTTTTTTTTTGGTAAAATAAGTTCTTTTCTTTGAACTATGTAAATCATTAGGATCTGTCAAAATCAGTTTTTTAAGTAAGTGTGGAGAATAAAGCTCAACATTTCTGTTCTGAGATTTTTCAGCTGAAAAATAGGCAGTCTTATTTATTTATTTATTTATTCTTTGATACCCGATTCACTGTCAGGTTGTTGACAAGACTGCACACAGTAGTGCAGTCTACAATCTAAACATATGAGAGATGGAACCTAGGAGAGAAAACTTTTATGTTAGAATCTGTTTAATGAAACAGAAAATTTGACAAGGACTCTTCTTCCCCCCTAGTAGAATAGCATCTATTAGCAAATAGAGCATGCTGATAGAAATAAGGAGTTTGATCCAATTTGCATTGGATCAAACACAAAGGGAGAGGGATGTGATGTGAAAAGAACAGCCACTCACTATGGGACATTTGAAGTATTCTGTTTAACCTTCATAGTGACTATTGTGATTTTTAAAAATAGCCCCTTGATAAATAATTTGTTCTTTGTTGGACTCTGGGAAGTAAAACCATCCTTCACTGACCAAAAAGTTCGAACTTAACAAGATTCAGATGACAGGAGCAGATTGTAAGCAAATTGTCAGTCAGTTGGGCATATAATGAAAGTGTGGTGCAAAACTGTTATTCTGGGATGCGTGCATGTTCCAGAAGAAAAGATGTTAAATGATAATACTGTCCAGGGTTGATGAATTTTCTCAGTGGCTGAGATAACAACAAGAGCATAATCAATTGAACAAGGTTTCATTTAAACATGACTATAGCTTTTTCCTCTAACTTTACAAATTCATGTCAGTGTGAAACTGGGAATGTGATACTTAAGCTAGAAAAGCAGAAATCACTATTAGATGGTCTTTCCACATTCACAGTAAGCAATGCTCTTCCTATGGACAAGATATAACAGAAAAAACTATAGTCTTTTTCTCAAATAGAGAAGACCAAAAATTTTTATTAAGCAAGCAGCATTCATTTGAAGTCAAAAGCATTGCATCAAAGTGTAAGATCCTTGTTTATTTTTGCAGAGCTGGTCTGGTACCGTATGTCTTCTTTTCCTGCAACTCCTTTTTTTTAAAAAAAAAAAATGCTGCAAATCTTCAAATTTAAGTTTACCAATTTTTTTCTAGCTTAAGTTGGAAAAATCAGAACAATTCCAAGATAGTGTAGCCAAAGCATTTTGTGTTAGGATGGTATTAAAATGTTTAAATACCTTTTGGCCTCATTGGTTCAGCTTTAGCCAAGCTTCAGCCAAGAGCTAGCTTTTGAATCTCTCAGGAAGGCTTGTAGACTGCCTTCACGAAACCTGACAGGCTTCCTTCATCAAAATGTATACTGTTTTTTGGAAATAATATCTGGGGGTTTATCACAACATCATATTGTGGTTTGAACCTGACACTAGCATCCCAGTATTTCTCTAGCTGAAATCACATGACAAAGAAAGCTAAACAAATGATACAGGTAGAATCATCTAGAGATTCTAGGTGTGTAGGCAGGGTCCTGGTTTTTTTTGTGATCCTGTTTCCATTCAATGATGGGTGCCACACAATGGTAATATGATTTTCTGTGTCAGAAGGAAAGACTGTAAAGACTGTTGTCTTGGCATTTATGTAAAAAACGTACCTATCAAAAAAGTAAATCAAATTCTTTTTTTTTTCTCTATAAATAGGCCAGGATCTGATCTCAGAGGAACTGTAAAAAAGTGCAAGCAGCATCCACATCCATCGTGTGTGAACTACCAGTATGTGCTAACCTGCTGTCTGCATCCCTGTTCCATGCTAGAACCTGTGTGTTCTTTGCCCTTGGTTCAACAGTCTTTCACTCTTTCTCTCTCATCTGCTATTTGCCTAATCTACTTGCTATACAAATATCAGTTAAGCAGGATTCCAAAGATTATCTACCTTTCATTTCTGGCTATTTAATCCTATTCTATGAGATCCCACGATGTACATCTCCTGTATGAAAAATGCATTCATTTTCTTTTCTACCCGCTAAATCACATGCAGACAGAGGATGCTGCACTATTGCTTCTGTGCTGCCTGGCTTTGTATAGCTTTTTGGCTGCCTATTTTTTTAAAGGAGCCTTTCAAAAATTGGTAGAAGAAAAAATGATCCATAAGAATTAGAGAAGTATTCACTTACATAATGACTCTTGAACAGATGTCTTGGAAGTTAAAGAATATTTGTTCTAAAAGTCAGTATCCCAGGATTACGAAGGAGATGAATAGAATGCAAACATTACATTGTTTGATTTTATTCCTGTTTATTGTCTGCAGCAAATTGTAATATTCTTGAATAAATATGCTTATTGTTATTGATCTAAACAAACAAGGAGGTCCTGAACTTTTCTAAGTAGCTGTGGGTACAAAAGAATCTTCATACAAAAGAGTCTTGATTACTGCTATCTGACCTGTGATTATGTGATTATGAATATTCAACTCTTGAAACTCAGACCAATTCCAGTGGTCCGTAAAGGATGACCATCTCTTAAATCTGACCACGTTTTTTCTGCAGCTTTTGCTACAACTCCAGTAAAGGCTGCTTACCTTAATGATAGAGTAAAGGCTGCTTACCTGAATGCATGCATTCAGCAATTACTGATTTATTCACTGAAGAACCATTCATGTGAGTTAGATGATAAATGAGCATTGACTTGAAATTTCTGGCTAGAAGCAAATGGACTGACCAGACTCCAAAATAGCCAGGATTGAAATTCACAGTTCATCTGTAATTATCATCTCAAGATGCTTTAGATTAAAGTCTTTCCACTCATATGCTGTAACTTTGTATTCCTGGCTACGTTTAAGCTCAGTCACACCATACACTATTAGAACTACAGTGATTACATGACCTAAATATGGTCTCATTGGCTCCTGAAGCCAGAGCTTCTCCTCATGGAGGCTTCATGGCCTTGGACTTAATATTGACTTTAGCTTTTACTAGATTTTTTTTTGACTTAGTAAACCTGAGAAACCTAGGAAACCTCTTTGTGTGATAAAAGTGAGAATAAAAGCAATTTGTGTCCTGGGGTGAGTAGTACAGATAGATATAATACTTCCAGAAAACTTAGACTCAAGTGAATGCAAGTTTTTCCATATAGCTGCTCGGTAAAGATTAGAGAAGTGACCTACATTTTGGCATGCCCAAGCATACAAAGATGTGCTTGATTTTGAACTCTTATTCCTTTTTAGTACTCTGTATAATAAACTGTATAAATAATAAATAACTTCCTCCTTCATGCACACTGCACAATGCCAACTGTTACCATTTATTGTTAGCTACATGCCTACTTTTAGACAAGAAGTTTTTGTAGCTAGCAAGCCAGTGAACAGTAGGAGCTGTTAGTTTGCTAGTATTCAGCAATGCAACAGCACATGCACATTACAATTAATCTAAATGCTAATTAGTTTTACCTAGGAGAATTCCTCTTTTATTTATGTGATCTTATTTCTTAACCTCTACTGCAAATGTAGCTAGTCTTGAAGTATTGTCATAATGGTTGATTCCAGAACACATTTCTGGTCATGTATACAAAAATTATTCATACCATTTTGTTATGGGACTCAGATCTCTAGTGTTTATAACTGCTTGCACACAGATATATGCACATGCCTACACACACTGCAAGCAGGACTACCAAAAATGTTTCTGGAATTACAGAGTTAAATAGAGACAGAGACTTAGCTGGTATAGAGATTGCCATTTGCATTTAGTATTTATTAGAATGTGTAGTGACTTTAGGTGCACAAATCATCAGCAAATATGTTTATATTTTATTTGTAAGTACTTACATGTGATCTGGCTGTACTCTCAAAGTTATTGGCTCTTGAAAAAAAAATCTATTTATATAGCCTGCATCCTTAAATAACCATATTGAAAATGGAGTGTTGCTGAGGTGAAGGAGGATGTTATATTTGACTGGAAGAGGGTTTTTAAAAAGGCTTCAAGTTAAGGTTCTCTTTTGTTGCCTATATGTATACCCCAAG
This sequence comes from Tinamus guttatus, assembly GCF_059628265.1. Lineage (NCBI taxonomy): Eukaryota > Metazoa > Chordata > Aves > Tinamiformes > Tinamidae > Tinamus > Tinamus guttatus. The sequence goes on along the minus strand of NW_028288569.1, from coordinate 2,561,473 downwards.
AACCATCCTGTAAGGTCTCCTTATTTATGAAATATTGAATTATGTATTTAAAAATGTGTTCTCTACACTATTCAGCAGGTTTTTTTTTTTTTGATCCTTTCCTAGGTGACAAACTCAACCAAAATGAACCTTTAGTAGAGCTGAGAAAATTCGTTCTTAGCACTCTTTCAACCTTACTTTAAGAGTGGAACTGAAATTATTAGCTAGTTCCATACCTACTGCCAGGCAAGCAGCAAACAGTCAGTATAACTACAGTATAGTGCTAGATGAAACAGAACTAAGGACTGTTTTCCTGTGGCTAGACTGACCGTGCCAAAATCATACGTGTGTTCATTCCTTTTTCCATTCAAAGTAATGTTTTTATAGCATAAACCTGAGGGTAGGTATCACATGGCTTTGCAACGCTTCATGGGTGTGCACATGTGTGTACAGGGTTCTAGCCTTCCTCCCTGGATCTCTATATTTGGACAATGTTTACCATACAATAGTTTCTGTGGGTAGAATATATGCCATTTGTGAGTACAAAGCTATTTTTTGTTGACTAATACACATAGGACCTAGTAGCTATGGTGATGAGCTATGCTCATCAGCGTCTGGTGGGGCTTTAGCAGTGAAGCAGTTGTCAATCAAGTGATGAATGGTCAGAGTCCTCTGCTTCCTAGGAAAGCTGATCCTCTTGTGTTGAGGAATTACCATCTTTTGACTTTGTTCTGCTTTCTGATAGTGCTATACTTCTTATATGTTTATATTTTTTATATTTTTCCTCTTGAATTCCTGAGCTGCTAACTGCTCTCATTTCAGAAATTACAGTTTTGCTTTGTGTTTTCACTTGTTTTATCTTGCATAGCCTTATGTCTTGTGCTTTACCAACCCTTTAAGATAGTTTTCTCATAAAACACAGCTAAGATCATGCAGTTTTCTTGCATGAAAATAGGCTTTGGATTACAGACATCTCCTAACTCACTTACATCTTCCCATGCTCATCCTTGATTCCCTTATGTTTAGAATCAGCTGGTGAATTCCTTCATTTCCTTCAAGAGGGAACCTGACAGAAAGTACCTGAAGGTCAGTGTGCTTTGCAGTCAATTTTAAATGTTGGGTGTTGAGGAAGACAGGTATTTATCTTGTAAATAGAAGTCTTTATTCTCCAGGATGCAGTATTGACTTGCAAATGCAACATCTGTCCTTTAGCTTAAAAAAAAAAAAAACTTTAAAAAAACTGATTCATTCTGAGTGATATTTACTTGTATTTGAGAAATGCTTAGTTGTGTCCTGTAAAATTTCTGTGCTGGAGTTAAATTATTACTTCATATCATTTTCAATTTCTCTGTCTCGTCAGATGAGTCAAGGACATGTACCAAGCCATTTTTAGCTCTCTTTTCCCCTTTCTCTGATACCCTGCTCTCACAACCTGAAATATATGTATACAAGCTATTGATTGTCTTAAAAATCCATTATTACTAGATAGATCTGAACAGCATGACAGCTAAGGTTGACAAGCAGATGATGGATTGTTCTCATTAAACACTGATCTTTAATAATGTAGCCCAGAGTTTCAGGGATTAAAATTAGGAATTAAAATTGGAAGAATAGAAGAATGGAAATGTTAAGGCTCGGTGGGTTATGATGACTATGACACAGGTAGTGACTAAATCACAAATTCTTAACTGAAGTTCCCAAAACTTTTTGGGCTTCCTTACAAAGTGGAACAATGTCATCTTTTTCTTGCATATCTTTCTGTTAAAGCCTTCAGGTGCTTTCCAATAAAACTCGGGCTGAACTCCCTGCATTTTTATAATGAACTCCAGAATTTGCCCCTGCCCTGGTCACACATACAGATATCTGATCCAGGGCGAACAGACGAGGGCTGAGGAGAAGGAGAAGTAGGGATCGCTGGTTTGAGACAAGAATGTTACTGAGAATAATTATTATTCAGTCTATTTTGTCTTCACAACTCTGGAATTTTGGGTACCCCATGTATAGGAGCCCAGATGATACTCCTGCACTTTATTTTAAAACTTGCAATGGAAAATCTACCGAATTCCCTACTGCTGGAGATTGAATTGCTCTAAATTCTCTTTCTTGTTCAACTTATGTTTATATTCGTCTACTAACAATTTTATGTTATGTTGTGGTCTTTAATATAAATGAATTTTAAATGACTAAATAACAGGACCTTCTTTAGTGTGAATCAGAAATTTTCATGTTTTTTTGTACAAGCAGAAAAAAAAACAAGACTGAGTGGACTTTTTGAGAAATTTTTATTTTTTAAATCTTGTTCACAGTGGGAAGTAAGCTTCAGGTTGTATCCTCATGAATCTGCCCAAACTGGCATAATATCTTTACACACTCTGCTACCCCATGGGAAGTTCAGTCTGGCTAAAGAGCTAAAGAGCCCTGCTCCCTAGTGAGAACACATACATGAGGTACTTAAACTATAACTCTGATGATGCACTGCAGCGCCAGGAAATGGATCATATTAACGTCAAGTACCCTGGTTTTGATTGAAAAATGTCAGCATTACATCCAGCATCTATTTTTTTTTTTTATGGTTGATAACCTGAGGGCTTTGAAAGAACTTAATCATTTTTAAATTTTGTTTTATTCTACTCTGATGCCACATCCCTGCATAGCATTGCTGCAGTATTTTTGAGGCATTTTCCTAGACCACTGTAGCTGGATTGCAGGCAGAGTAGGCTTTAGTGAAAGTTCATCTTAGATACAATGCCAAGAGAGGAAAAGAAAAAAATGGAACTGTCTCAATCTTCTAAAGGAAATCCACTAACTGGGACTTTTTCCTCCTTCCTGATTCACTGCTAAGATTGGTTCTCCGTAAATCATTATAGGCAAGTTCTTTTTCAAAAAATAGACACCTCCTAGTTGGAGGGGCAACCAAGATTACTGGTGTGGAACAAGACAGTCTGTGCGCTCTCTGTGCTATGAACAAAACATTTGCAGTGACAAATGCCACAGTCCAGGTTGGAAAAAGACCCTGCAAGTGATCGAGTGCTGCTACGGCATGTGGCATTGCAGTGAGCGGTGACAAGTCTGCCCACAGACAACTGTCTATGCTTAGAGAACACCAGAGTTGGGTAGGATATAATCAAGCCACTCTCCATAGCTTAAACTGTTTGGGGATTTTTGGCTTCAATCACTGGCTGAAGTTTTCCCCACTGTACGTATAAACGCGTTTTGATATTCTGCCCAATGCAGGGATTGGCAGATCTATATTTAGAACCTAGTGAAATCTTTCTTTATCCTTCTGAATACACCTTGTGAAAGATTCTTCATCTGTATACCATTACCTACCAGGCGAGATACTGTGACATTCCTCCTTTTTCCCCTGAGATGCATTTTCATGCATTGCTGGAAAGGCATGTGGGGGAGGTGATCTCAGAGCTCTGCTCAAAATGCCACACTTCCTAAATGCATTATACTTTGATAACCTTTTTTCTATCACCCTTTTCAGCGGAACGGTAGCTCAGCCTCCTGTCAGAAAGCCCCCTCTCCATCACAAGGCGTGTGTTCCCCTGCTTGTTGTACTGCCTCAGCAGTCAGTCCCGCTGTGACACCGAGGAAATAACAGCTTGCCACCTATTCAGAGCTAGAGTCACCTTGGAGAATGTGTGCTACCTTTATTCTTCTGCCTTAAAAAAAAAACGGCTGAGGGTACATCAGCCTATTATATGTTTCTTTGTTGTTTTGTTTTGTTTTGTTTTCTGAGTGACTAGGAAACTACAATTTCATTTCACTTATTTCCCATTTTAGACAGCAATATACTTCAGGTGCAGATCTTCCCCTTCCACTGACTTAAAGAGAAGCAATACAAAACAGGAAAAACGAGTAAACAGAAAAAGACTGAACAGTTTGTTTTGCTAAAAAGATGATGGTGGTATCGCTATATCTGGTAAAGCATGGATGTATTTATTTGGAGTAATTATATATTAGAAAATACCAAATCAAATTTAATTAGTAGATGACTCTTTTCTAGTTGTGACTTATCTCAAGCTTCATTTGCAAGTTTGAATATAATCAGAAAAGCTTAAAATGGAATTTTAAGTTTCTAATTTAAACTTGTATGTTAACATGAGACCAAGTTCCTAGTAAGGTTTATATAGCAGAAAAAAAAACAGTTAAATGCTTACTTTAGTCAGTGAGTTGAATTGCACTTTTGGGTTCAAATTATTCTAGGTTATGGGACTATTAGTTCTTACTCTTCGTTTACAGCCATACCCTATAAGAGGAAAACAGTTTTCCTACTTTTTCAATTCTTTGGTCATTTCTCAACTTTAGATTACTCTCTGCACTGTAAAAAAAAAAAAAAAAATACTACCTGCAAAGGAAGTCTGCCTGAAAAAAGGAAGTCTGCTTGAAAATAAGGTATCACTGTAAAAAGCTGATTTAACTCTCTGAACTATTTAAGCTACTTCCTAGGAACCATTGTTTCTACTACTTTAATAATTTTAAAAGCTTCAAAAATCAATAGGCACTACTTTATTTTTAGTAAATTTAATGAATAGTAAGTTAGAGAGGGATGCCTTGTTTTTGAAATTATGCTAAGAAGTTCGTCTGAGCTAAAATATCACTTTATTTAAATGAAAAACAATTGAAACAGTTTTTGTATAAAATCTTTTTATAACTGTTTCTTTAACTCAGCTTTCTTTAGAAATAGGATATGCATTGAAGATTGTGTACACAAGTTATAACTTTACATGAGTACTGTTGCCCAGAAACATTCTTATTTTTAGCTGAGAGGCATCCACTTTTGAAGAATTCAGAAAAGTGATTTTTTTTAATGAGAAAAAATTAGTGTATTAAAAATACTTCTATTTTATTTGATTTAATTCTACATGCAGATCAAATTACACAAACACCATCTGAAAGGTACTGAAGCTTTTACTCTAAATTTAGCTGAACATTAGCACAGCAATAATAGTAATAAGAGATTAACATCTATAACAAAGTAGTAGCATTCTGCAATACTGTTTTGCAACTGCATCATAGATTTTATAGTGAATGATTACTATGATTACTAAGAACAGCACGCACTGTATATATACTGGAGAGGTTACAACAATGAAACAAGTCTCATAGAAATTAGGGAGCTCTTCATTGTTATCATTGTAATGGCTCCCCAGTGCACAATGTGTACTAGGAAAAACTCAAGCAGTTTGAGAAGGAGTTAGTATGTGCACACTTGCTACCTTTCCCCCAAGGTTAATAATTCATCCATATACCTATGAAGTTCCAGAAGGTCCCAATTTTTACTGAACTAAGCAATTTTGTATTTTCTTGCTAGAAAAGCCTCTTCATAAAAAAAATAATACCTAAACTGCAGGCTAAATTCTTTTTTCACTCAAGTCTTTGTGGTGATACACGAAAGAGGAGAAAATCCTGGAAGACCTCCCTGAAAGAAAAAGTATTTAAAGTGAAAATGACAGATGGCAAAGAAAAGATTAAGAAATAAAAATGGGGACAAAATTGCTTTGGTACCACTGACCACAGAACTTTTGCTGTTCTAAAGAACACTCTAGGACCTTTCTGTAAGTTTTATGTTGCAGCTACTTTTGTGATTAAGGTGATGTCTAAAGAAGCCACAGGATGTGCCAAGACAGCTTGCTTGCATAAATTCTACATCTTTTACCTAGTGAAATTCCTTTTGCATTTTAGCCTCACCTTCTCCTGCTTATGCAGGACAAAGGACAAGTAGTAAGCTCAAAATTAATAGAATGTTTCAATATATTTCAATATCCGCAGCCTGAAGTATTCAAAGGTCGTGAATTGTTCTCCCTTCCCCAATGTTCTCTGTATCCTGTAAATGCAAAACCCGTTCTTTTTTTCTTTTTTACTGTTACGATTTCTTTTTCTAGCTGAACGTGTGACTCTGTGTTGCTTTCACATCATCATCATCATTCCAAAATATTCACAGTTCATTGATCTGGAAATTTTTTTTTTAATTAAACATTGTCAGCAGAGATCCTCACAGCTACATGCCTTCAGGAACTGGAATTGTGGGAAAGAAAAAAGATTTAGGAGAGTTAGAATAAAACTATTGGAATTTTCCTCATTATTCTTGGACTGACTCATATTCTATCCCATATGATGTCTTGAAACACTAGGAAACTTGTCTTTGTCCTACTCTTTTTTTTTCTTCTTCTTCTTTTTAAATGTTAAACATCAAGCCAAATGGTTTTTGTGCAGAGTTGTGCTTTCCTTTTTCCAGTTATGATGCAACCATATGGTGCGTGGTTTCCTGTTTCCAATATGGTATGTTTGTGTGGTGAAACCAAAGCCAAAGCAGGCAAGCCTTTAGATGGTGGGATACTGGGATACAGGCTCATGGATGGTTGCTCCTGAGGAAATGCTGAGTACTCCCAGGAAAGAAGCTCCTTTCATACGGGAGGAGTATTTAGCAAACTAATCTCAGGAAGGCATGAAAACAGAGCAGCCTATTAAAGGGTTTACAACAAGGTTAAGTATCAGTAGTAAAGGTGTTTAGCACAAAACGAGTTTCCCCATACTGTCTTCCCTAGCTTCAATATGAAACAGGCAGTAGCTACAGTATTGTATCCTCATGGAGGGAAAAAAAAAATCAAAAAACAAAGAACAAACAACACCCTTCACAATCAACTAGAAAAATGTTACTAAAAATGTCACTCCTTCTCCTGTTACGAATACACGTTTTTATCATGCTCTTGCTATATCTGATTTCAGGCATATCAGAATTAAAGCATTTTGTTAGCCTTCCCCCTTACACTCCTCCAAATCTTGATTTAAAGCAATTCAAATGAAATCTTTCATTTTCAAAGCTAAAGCAGTTGTGCAGCATGCTCAAACAGAACCCAGGATTCTTTATCGTAAGGCATAGTAAACCAACTACTGAAATACACAGAAGAAAACAGTATTTTGCTGAGAGTCAAAAGGTGTGGTCTGGGGTCTCTTATAAATCATCAGGACAGATACTTCGACTTCATTGGTGCTGAAGTTATGAATTAGAATTCACCAGCAGCCTAATAGAATCCCACTCAGAGAATGGCCTGTTTCAACCTTGACAACCAGAGTGATTCAGTTTTCATAAGCAAATGTTGGAAAGTCTATAAAACATTTTTGCCGTATCTCACAAGAAAGCAGTCAACATTTTGTGACACACGCAATCATTCAAGATGTCTTAATCAGAAATTAATGTCAGAGCTACACTAACCACATTATAAAAAGCCTGAGGTTGGAAATCAGCCACAGGAACAGAAATAATATGTATGTCTCATACCTCTCTCTTCAAAAATCAGTCTTCTCTGAAATACACTGAGTTTATAAAGATAATAATAAGGTTAACAGACTGACTTAAATCTGCACTGTGCCTTTCTTTTGCTGTTGCTAAAGCATAAAAGCAGTAAGCAGCTAAAGGCATAACTTTTTCTATTTAGGTGTTGTCACTTGCTTTATTTTCTATCACTCATTTTAGCTGCACTCATTCTGTGGTATAATCAGAGCTGCACACAACTTTGTGTCTAAATTGGAAATCAGGGTCTGTCACCTCAGTTCAGCCTCTGTTGCATATTCAAAACTGAAGCAAATTTGCAGTCCAGCAGGCAGAACTAGGCAAAACCGCATCTAAGCAGTACATCACCTCCTTATAGCTCTAAAGAAATTTTGTTACTTAAAGATTCATACTTCTTCCTTAACTCCAGTTCTCTTCTGAAAAAACAAGCTATTGTTACCTTATTTCAGGGACTCTTTTATTCCTGATTATGCCTATTCAAATGTTTCTGCTTTTTACAAGCTTTTATTTTTTCCCATCCTTAATTTTTGATAAAGCATGTGAGGAAAAGTACAGGATTACATTTCTTTCACATTTAGCTTTTTTCCCACATTTATAGACTGGTAGTAAGATGAAAAGGAATGGTCATGCAGCTTCCCTTTGGAAACTCTTAGTCGGTCCATTTAGCTTCCTTAAACTGTCAGAGAAAAGGAATATGGACCAATTTCATCTTACACATGAATCTGTCTAATTTCAGATAGAAAAAGCCTTCTGCGAAGCCCTACCAGAGCAGAGCCCTGCTGCTTGATGCAGTGGAAGAAGTCTGACCAGACAAAGCTGTCTGCTGACGTTTAAAGCTCAGAGATGAAGAGGAGAGCTTCTTTGGACTGAACACATATAAATAAGTAGAGGAGCTGTACACGTTTAAAGGAGTATAATATTGCCGAATGCATAAAGAGATTCCTGGCAGTGAGATTTACTGTACCATGGAAGAGTCTTCTGAGGCAAGTTGTGAGGGCCCCAGTCTTTTAGCACAAGTCAAAGCAGAGTGAACAAAGGAAGATGTATTGCATGGAAAAGTGCTCTACTGACAAGAAAATAAAACAGATGGACCAATAGATCCTTTACAATTGTGAAGGTATGATTTTCTGAGTTGGAGGTCCCTGTTGCTTAATTAGTTCCATTAGTTTCAGCTGAGCTGTTATGATGTGCTAGTTATTTTGCAAAGTAAAACCAATAGGTGCATGACAGTCCCACACTGCATAGACTGTGCTGCATCCGGTGTAAGGCAGAGGAATTCACTAACCATGTAAAATTGTCACCTCTAAATTCATTTAAAGAAGAAAAAGGGCGGTGGGGACAAGCTGCTAACATTCAAAAATTGGAAAAATATTTCCTGTACAGAAGGTTTATACTGGAGAATATAAAGCCTTTCTGCTATGCAATGCAATATCCCTAAACTGTGGTCTCTGTCCTTGGAGAGAAATTACAGTTAGGATAGCGGATATTGTAAGCGGGTCATCAATTGCTGACCACTAGTTTCCAGGGAGGAAAATGAGTTAAGTGCATAAATTATTGCAATTTTAATGCAGGCTAAATTACTATAACCTGGTAATCATGTATATAAATACAGGAGTTGAGCAAGCTTATAAATAATGGCAATTGTAGTACAGTTCTCCTATGTGCAATGGTTCTCTCTAGTCTCTGTTTTAATTTCCATTGGGGAACTTAACAGTCATGAAGTTTTTAACAACGAAGAAAAAGATACCATTGTACTGAAGTCTTTATGAAATCCTGAGCTCTCCACTGACTTCAGCTCAGTGAAGAAAAAGCACTGTATTCTGCCTGGATGAAAAAAATAGATACAAATTTTCTGATTCAGATGGGTAGAAGCTTTTTTTGTTTGTTTGTTTGTTTGTTTTTTTCTCCAAAGAGCAAAGTCTCGAGGAACAGGAGAGTAGGTATTTTTGACCCTGAAAATATTCAACCATTAGGGTTTTGCATCAGGAAATATGTCCACTTCTCAACTGGTGGCAATGGTGGCTATGTCAGCTCAATCCTTGGCTTGGGGTAATAGGATATAATGGTTTTAATGAAACATACACTTCAGTAAGCTGAAAATAGATCATTTCAACAAGGCTAAAGCAACACAGGATAGTAAATTTTTGTCGAGTTTACTGGCAAATGAGAGTAGACTTTAATTCTTGGAAGAAAATTTAAATATTTTTCTTGCGAAATTGAATCTGTATACATTTGGAGATTTCTTTAATAGATTGTATTACCTATTTTATTGCATATACAATGTTTCTGTTCTTTATGAATACTAACAGAATAACTGCATTTTGCTTCTTCCATGGAAAGGAAAAGATAAAGCAAAGTTTAGGGCCCCTCCAATTTGTGCTGGGAGTTGGTTTCTAGTCTTGTTAGCAGCACAATTTTTATCACAGTACTGGTTAGCCTGCCATTAGTAAAATAGGTTTAATACACCCTGTGAGCTGGTGAGTTTCAGGGCACTTTGCTTAAAAAACACCTAGAAACATCAGTATATTTTGTTATAATGGTCACTATCAGGCTCAGTCACTTTTAGTCACATTACTTTAACCTAGTAGCATTGTCTGAGTGTAACACAGCTGTTATTGGGGGTTGTATATTCCTACTGTGCTACTTATGTTTATGTTTAAAAAATCAACTTAGTCAAATAACACTGCAAGTAATATGAAATACAAGAAGCTAAGCTTTCCTTGGGATATCAGTTTTGCTGCTTTTCATTTGCCCACTTTTGAGCCAGGATAATGATAGTAATACATCTCCAATTTTTGAAAACATATCATTTAAAAATATGATTTTTCAGCCTTGCATTAAACCTGCCATGAGAATTTAAAATATTAAAAGAAACAGATCTTACAGGGTGTAAGTTATTTTTCCTCATAGCTTAATTGCCCAGATCATTTTGATGCTTCAAGACAGTATTTGAGCAGCTGTGAAAAAAAAATTGCATGTTCACAGAGTACACAGTATTGTACACAGTAGAGAAATCTGCAGGGAAACTTAGCCTAGCAGAATGTACTTACAGCTCTGCTCAATTAAATAAGGTGTGTATCTATTCCACAGAAATGTGCTATTCTACAAATAACTTAAACAGCTTTCCAAGACGTATGAATGTGTAAAGAGATGACCTGTTTGCGTATCTTTGTGCTTCCTAAGAGATTTGGATATTACAAACCATCTAGTATCTTTTATAATGTTTGGATGGTTAGAATGGCATCCACTTTGAACAGTTGTTCAGAGACAGATGCCAAATTTTGTCTCTGTGACATACAATACCTTAGCATTAAGAAGAGTAATGAAACTGTAAGAGGAAGAAATAAATTGAGACCTCTATCAACAGAAAAAAAAATGACATCTCTTTCCATTGACTGCAAGTGTATGTTTGACAACTCTTAGCCTCTAGAAGATGTTCTGTCTAAGACAATATATTCTTAACTATAATTAGGTAAGCGGCATATCTTTTCTATATAGGCTATTCATGTCTGATACACATTTAATCTTATCAGTAAGTCAAGCAGACACCAGCTACCTTTAACAAGAGAGAGCAGAGAAGTTTAAAATGGACCAAAAGCTTCAGACTCTTAAATCTGCTTCTAATAGGCTGTCCTGCAGAAAGAGGATGCCCCAGAGACCCTCATGAACAGCTGTAATAATCAGTGAAGGTTTCTTGCTTAATTACATTTATCTTAGGTCATGGACACACATCCTTTACCAGATACAGGTGTGGTTGCTGACAAAGCACTATCAACCCTCCTCCAGTGAGGATTTCATCCCTGTTTCCTTGCTTGTGGTTGCCTTCACAGCAGAACTACTGGTTCGTGCAAGTACTCTCTAGTATTTCAGTCAAGGTGAGTTGTGGGAGATTAAACAGTTTAAATAGGAAAATTTTGCTAATTTTCACTTGTTTTCATTAATTAGCGTCAAGAGGAAGGGAGGTAAATGGAGAAAGGAAAACCTTTTCCAGTTCTGTGCATCCACAGTATTATGTATTGTACTCCAAGTAGTGCACTATTAGAGAACATAAATGGCAGTATTGCCAGGAGCTCAGCGTGAAAAGATTGGAGTGGTCTGTGCATACAGCAGTCACCACTAGGTTTTTCTGTACTGTGTTCTTCTCTACTACTTCTTATAGTAATGTATGTACAGCTTTTGGGGATTGCAAAATGCAATTCTAGAGCCAAATGTTACGTGACAGTAATGGCAAAAGAAGAGAAATAGCTAAAGTGGTGTGAGAGAAACACAGACAGACATGCATAAAAATCAAATATCCACAATCACAGATCTTACCCATGTAATCACAGTATCTTCACCATGTTCTATCACAGAACTGTTGAATTTTCCAGAGACCACATATACCTTAACTAGTTGTTCCATTCTCTGTGAAATTCAGTGGAGCAAACAATGTGATTTCAATTTCCTAGTGAATGGTCCAAGCATATTTAAAGTAAGAGACCGAAACCATAACCTCTGTCAGGGGCGAAATTAGAGGAACAACTTAGGCATGTCACTTCTTTGTGCAGAGTGTTACTGTTCGTAACTCCAAATATCTGTACACATTTGTAAATTATGATTTCTCCCAGGCACTTTGGGGAAACAAAAAACAGTAATTATTTTGAACTACTAACTTCATTTTATTATTGTAGCTGAAGCAATTGGCTTCCAGCCACTTGCAATATTTCCAGCTTTGCTCCCTTTATATTTGTTTTTATTTTGTACGCTTCTGACCATATATTTCATAATTACCAGATGCCAATACAATTTATTAAATAAATATGGAAAAATATTTTTCCTTTGAGTTGATACTACAACTCTAGCCTTTGATAGTCCCTTAAGATTTCTTCATGTTCAAGGCACAGGAAAATATTAAAAAATATGTGTTATAAATATTTAGTTTATATTGTTCTTTGAGCATGTATTGCACATTTTGATATTTAATTGGTCCTGATCTTGATGACAGATGGTATTTTCCAAAAAATATGTCTTTTCTATTTGTCTTTATAACTCTTTGAGAAACCATTCTGGAACCAATATTAAATGGACTACACGTTTGACATTCAAATTCTGGTACTTTCATTTTTTGGTGGCATTTCCCTGATCCGTGCTCCATTAAGTAGGTTAATTCATTTTGTTTCAGAATGTTATTGTGAACAACAGCATGCCATTAGATATCTCACTAATCAGAAACAGATACTGAAAATAATGTCATTCCCTTTATAAACGCTAATGTCTTGACAATTCACAGATTATATTTACAAAGATACTTGGGTTCAGGTGCCTTTAGCATACTCTAATCAGAGTGTAATCAAGTGCATTTCTGTCTAATTCTACTAAATAACTTCTCATGAATTCTTTAGCAGTGACGAAAATAAATTAGAACATATTGGTTTTTCTATGTATAAGGCCAGTATCTGTGCTAAAGAACAGTAGTGGTGCCTAATGGCTTTGAGTAGGCAGAGTTAGCAGTTGTCTTGGCAGCAAGAGGGCTAAGTAGTCAGAAAATGGGAACAGCATATCAAATATTGTTAATAAGAAGTGAAAATGTGTCAAAGTAAAATTTTAGAACTATGTAATGCTACGTGAAAAATTAGCATGCTACAGTAATTACACAGGAAGCAACAAAATGTGAGTCGTTATTTTAAATCAGTTTTGAAGAGTCGAAGACTCTAAAGAGAAGTCTACTTAAGAACGTCAGACTTGCGTAATATTAACAAAAGCTCCTGTAGCATTGCAAAGTAAAATATCATGTTTTAAGAAATGCCTGCTACACAAAAAGAGGCTGAGAAAGGGGAGAAATAGATTGATGATTATTTAGGGATCTAAATAAAAGCAGAGCAGCTAGAATTGGCAAAAGAATAGGTTAGAATACAGGTAAAAGTCACCCAGTCTATGAAGTTTAGAAAAAAGTAACGGTAAGATAAATGTTAATGCTAAGTTTGTTTAACAAATATTTTCCATCTCAAAACTAGTTTCTAGAACACCTAGTGACCATTGAAGGCTTAGTGACTCTCAGAACCTGCTAGTTGGAGTACCATAGAGTCATTTTACTGTGTATATCAGGTTGACTAACCACTGTTTAACAAAACTGGGAGTTGAACTCTAGCGTTCAAGTTATCATGTTTATCAAGCTTTTTGCTACCTTGTTCAGAATGCTTTTAATGCACATCCAGGCTTGGATACCTTTTTTCTACACTGGGGTTTAAAACACAGGTCATCCTTCTGACCCTTCTGAACATATAACTTACGAAGAGCTCTTCAAGTTTCCACCTTTCCTTTGGAAATTTCAATGGCAGTAATCTAACCAAAAAAAAAAAAAAAAAAAAAAAGCTTAGCTTGTGCACTCACTACAGTTGCTACCTGACAAATGAATTATCTCATTGGGGAAAATCAAAATCAGGAATGTAGAGGAAATGGCAAACTCCATCATCCATCAGATTTTGGGAAATATATTAGTACATATTCATGCACATAGCACATGTTCATAGCATTTTTTTCATTATACGCTAAGCAAATCAGTCACTGAAATGTTCTGTTCTACATTGTTTGGATATTTGTGAGTTTAATAAAGCTTTAGCTACAATTTATATCAGGTTAGTAAATGATTCTAAACAATTCAGGTAATTATTACTCATGTATCATAGAGCAGTCAGCAACATGTAAGCTTAGATTGAATATAAGCATGTATTATAGTTGGCTAATTCCTTGTACTTCTTATCTTTAAATAAGCTACTCATGTATACTTCCTCATAAGCTCTACAAGCTATTAATTAACACGCTATAGAAATACTGATCACACTTCATATTGAAGCTGTATTTCTCTTGACGAAAACAGAGCTGTTTGCTCAGTGGGACATTACAATATATATTTTTATTCCAGGAAGGAAGAGAACTTTGATTACAGAAAGTCAAACACACAGTCTCTATGCCAAGAACTAATAGACCTTTCTGTTTCATTTCATCTTTAATAGCTATTTAATCTTAAAGTGCATGGCAACCTCACATGTTTGCATGAAGTATAAAGATCTTTGTATGTAGAAAGAATTTCTTTCACCCACCAGAGGTGCTTGTGTGCCTCTTCAGCATTTACCTTTAACCAGAACAGACTGAAAATGTTAGCACTCAAATAAACAGCTGGTGTCAGTAATGACCAAGACTCACTGGAATTCTTTAAACACAGGCATTTTCATAGATCGTCAAGCAGTCTGTGTTGTAATCAAATGATACAATTTACCTATAGGAATAGAAAATGTGAACAAAACCAACCTGTTTTAAAGTCGGGGTGCTTATGACTGGCCTCTTCATCATACTCATTCAGTTGGCAGAAGCCAACTGAAGCCAAGTGCCTCTTTTTTCTGGGAATGTTTTAGGACCATGCAGTGAGTGAATCCATGGGAAGCCATACCAGATGATAATAATGTGGAGTTTAGTTCAAGCATGTCACTGAAAAAGGGCTGTTTAGCAAGGCATTAGCAATTGAAACTGAACTTAAGTAATGCAGTCATTTGAAAATCATTTAGAACAGACAGTTGCTGAAGGAATTATCTTAAAAATTGGATGGTAAGAATGATTTTGAATGTATTATCTCATGTAAGGTTCTGCTCTATTGACTAATGTGACAAGTTGCCATTACAAAACAAGAACTTCTTACCTGCCACAAATTTATAGGAATGTTACTTGCTATTTTGATACAAGTAAGATAACAATTACATGAAAGCTTGGATAAATAAATAGATTATGCTCACTACTTTCCATTATTAATATAATTCTGTAAAACTAGTATATGTCCATATTCCCAACCCTGAGATCATTCCTGCTGCTTACCTGCTGACTGACCCTTGTCATATTCTAAGACAAGGCAAAGAGATCCCTTGTATATATATGCATATGTATCTGTGGAAGATGTACTGTAATCCAAAAGTGGACTACATTCAGATTTTGTGCAGGTATCATACAGGAGGATACATCTTGGTGGTACAGTTGAAAAGGAGACAGAAAATTGCTATCTGATGCCTAATTGCTAGCTGTAGAGGGCATTCTGTTTAATAACTGCACACACTGAGAACCCATGGACTAAATCGTTCGTATTTTTTTCTTCTAAGAAGAGAAAATTTGTGAAACTGTGTAAAATTTACCCTGTGCCATGTGCTCTAGGTATCCCTGCTGGAGCAGAGGGGTTGGATTAGATGAGCTCTAGAGGTCCCTTCCAACCTTAAGCATTTTGTGATTCTGGGAAAATGAAATGTTACCAAAAGAGAATTCCACAAATAAGTCTTAGTCCCATTTTAGTGAGTCTTAAATGACTTCACAAGAGACCAAACAATGAAGTTTTTCAGCTATTCAGATCAATTTCCCCACATAGTGAGTGTATGCTGCAGAAGAGCTGAATTTGATGCTGGATGCCTTTATTCATCTATTCAAATGAACAACATTCTGCCTGCTGATTGCTGAAATAATCAGATTTATTTTAGAAAAACAAGCATTGCCTGAAGCTTAACAACATGAAATTTTATTTCTGAAGTCATTTTTGTGCAAACCTGCAACATCACGCTCCTGTCTTTTCTTCAACGGTAGTATTTTTGAACTTCAGCAATATTAGCCTCTACTACTTATTAGGTTATATACACTTCGTGCTATAGGAATTGCTTTATCTTATTTATTCTGATAGGCCAAAAACTATAAAAACTTTCAAACTACTTGAAAGATGCACAGCACTGAAAAAAATTTGGGCCATTAATATTGCTTACACAAACATGACATTTTGGGAATCATTATTCCCTTCTCTTTTTAATTCCCTACCTCTTGACATAGTAAGAATTAGATTTTATATGAATATGGAGCTTTGTATTTTACAGTAAAGATTAATTACACAGAAGACATGATGATGTGAATAAATAATGAGAAGTACTTCTCTGCCTTCTCATTCCTCTGGTTATTTAAACCATATATTTTGGAGGGGGGATGTCTTCAAATTCTTTTAAACAATGTACAGAATGTTTATCCCTTTCTAGGATACTCCTCCATCTCTCTGTGGGGAGAAGGCAAAGATAAGAAAGGAGACTTGCTTGTATTTATTCATTAAATAGGGCTACACTGTAATTTAATCTCTACAAAATATATGTTCTCTGTATTTAAGAAAAATTCCCTGCTGCTAATGAGTCAAATATGTCAGCTGCTCTTTCTAATGCACTATTAGCACAATTTCTGCCCTTCTGTTTGAAACAAACATGTAAAGTTAATTTATTCTTAAATACTGTGTGGATTTCATCCAAACACTATGATAGTTCACTTTCATACAATTATTACAGTGATGGGTATGCTGAAAAATATAGATAGGTAGAACATATGCTAATGAAGTACTAGACAAATGTAAGACATGAAGCTGGGCACAAGTTCCCAACAGACATTTCTAATGTTAATTTCTGCTTCTTAAATTTGGTTTATAATTCTCCATTGTCGTATAGTAAAAGGTAAACATTTACCAGCTTTAACAAATTTTTCAGTATCACTGGGCATTGGGTACAACTAATTACTTTATCTGTTGTTTTTCTCCTTTTTGTGAAGGATAAATGAAAAAATTAAAAACATACCAAATTCCCACCTCTACACGTCAAGTATTTTGTTAAGCATTTTCTAATATCTCATTCATTGTTCCTATCTAGATAAATTTATCATGCATATTCTGTCTTTCTACGCTAGCTAAGTTTTATTTTTTTCCATCAAAGGAAAAAAAAATGTATATATATAAATTCTCAAGATACCGCTAAAGATTCAATATTTAACCAAACATAAACATAGTTCATTATAAATTAGGTCATTTAAGGATGTATTATGCAGGTCTTTTCTATAGCTGGATAGTCTGAGAAATAAGTGAAATGATTATTTTCCAATTAAAATAGCATGGTAGACCAGTACAATGAAAGTGAAGAGATGTATCAAACTAAAGGCCCAGAAAAGAATAAGTATTATGAAAAAAAAAGGAAATATATTTAGAGTTGTACTTATATAAATTGCAGATATGGTATATAGATGCATAATACTTGAGGTTGAAAGGAATTTTGAGGGCAAAACTTCTGTTAGTAGATATTGTCTAAGTTCAATAGATAGAAGAGGAATCATCTGAAATGGTGGCTCAGCAGTTTGGATAAATTTGCAGTCATCAGTAGGACATTCTTCTGGCTTTTAGTAAAATCAATGAGGAAAAAGAATTACCACACTGAGATGCTTATTTCTATTTGTGTCAGGTGGTGGATAAGTCAGTGAAAATTAGAAGCACATAGATTCGTACTCCCTTAAAACCAATTAAATATTCACTGTGAAAACTTTTCACTGCATTACACACTGATACTCTCTGAACTGAGTCCATTCTACATATTTCTCCTCTTGCCTTTACTTGGAAGTAAAAGGTTGCCTGGAATCGATTAATCCATTTTGATTAAAGACACCACTTCCTTTCCCTTCACTTTTTCCTCTCTATAGCTGCAAAACCTCTACTAGCACAGAGACTAGGACAGTAAGTATTAAGCATGGCCCACTGTTTTTTCTGCCTTTTTTTTTTTTTTTTGGTGCGTGTATGATTTTGACTGTTCCCCATCTATCAATTTGACTACTGTGAGTGATCCTGTAGTTCATATGTGTCCTCACTCACTGCCATTTCCTTCCTCCCCCATCTTTCCTGGTTAACATTTGATTTTATATATGCCATTGTAAATGAGGTGTAGTTCACTGTGATTATTAGATTCTATTTAACCGGTGTATGTATGGTATAAGAATTTTAAGAATTAAAACTACTTTAATTTCTGTATATTAGGTGGTATTATTTAGTACTTTTTTCCTCATTTTTTTTCTGTAAAAAGGTTGCCATTGAACTGGGGATCTGCAGAAATATTTTGAAAAGTTGTATGTAACCTGAAGAACCTAGCTGCAAATTCATGGAGCCATTTCCTGAGTTAAGAAAAGAATTATCTGAGATGAAAACTTCAGGATATTTGTGCTACCTCTGTGTCACATTTTCCCAAGTGTTCATACAAAATGTTTCTTACAGCTTTCTTTGTTTTAATGGTAGGGTTTACTTTCTTTTATTTTTTTTTCCTCCAACCACCTCACAATGCGCATGTAGCTCTCCTCAATACAGGATTTTGAAGCACAGTACTTTCATGCTTCATAAGAATTTCCAGGGGTTTATTCTGAACCTTGTTATTTTGATAGTTCTTTATTCTGTCAGCAATGACTGAAATAGAAAGGTACTCAGGGGAAAGGGAGGTATGCACCACTATAAAGTCTGTATATTTTCCAGGATCCCTTATGTTGGTGTTATGACTGTCTCTAAATAGACTTGTCTAACCTCACATTCTGTCAGTCATTCAAAGGAAAAGATTTACGTTCAATCTTCATTCAGTCTCCAGGAGAAAACAGAAAAGGCGCCCCAACAAAATAAGTGTAGGAAATGGCACACTATTGCCCCGCTTAAGCTTGAGAAGGATAGAAAATACATAACTTTCGGTTGTTTTACTTCTTTCTCTGAAGAACAAGGCTTTCTATATATAACAAGAGAAACAGCTTTCTCAGTATGCTGTCATCCTTGGTATAATCCACCAGCTAATAGAGTTGCACCTGAAATTTATGTGACTCACTATTCCTATAATCAGGATAAGGGTACCATAATGAGCTCATATTGTTTTTTGCAACTTAAGAAATCATGAGCAGATGGTAGCAGTTAAATTTCATCTCTATTCATGATGCCCCTTTCTATTTTATATCACTGAATAGTAAAGGGACTTTCCTTTTCTGGGAGGACTGACAACAATAGGGATTTTACCAAAAGACACTTCTGTTCGTTATAGATTGACAAGGCAAGAAATTTTATTGTGTCTAGTCTTGCACAGGAGGTCATGACCACAAAAGAGCCAGACACAAGTCAAAGACACTCTGCAGCTTGCTGTTCCAGCAAATTCAACAGATCTCAGTACTCATCCCTGTGTGTTTTGGCCCATGACAAACCAGTATCAGTATGTCAGTATGTTTTTGTATTGCATGGGTAGACATGCAGGCCACCTTTTTTTTTTTTTTTTTTTTTCTGCAAACACAGTTTATTAGATAAATTGAATCTACTATCAAATATTGCCATATCAAAATCAAACTTAAATATACTTGTATTTGTTCCACTAGGAGAGAAAAAGAGTACTGGTTTCCCAGATGCCAATGGCCTGACCCAAATCCATCTCAGGAGTCTTCTTCAGATGTGAGTGACTTCACATCATCTGTGTAGAAAAAATCCCAGCTTTTCAGATGCCTGAGTGAAGAGAGATTGAAAAAGGTGAGCAAAGCTGTGGGAAAGGAGAATTACCTAAGGGTGAGCAGACTGAGAGAAAGGGCATGACTAGCTTAGCTTTTGAAAAGCTAACTCTCAGTGATTTCACCACTATAGTAAGTAGCAGTAATCAAAACAGTGCATATGACCATTAACATTCCTGGTGCACTAAGCATGTAATACTTTTTTTAAGTGATCTCTGAATTGCTTTGTAGTTGCCAGAGGATAGATGGCAATGATGTATTCTTTCATTTTTGACTGGGCTGTTCTTCGCCTTCAGTTTTGCCGAAGACTCTCATTTGCTCGTTCAAAAAAATGCTTTCCTCTATGGTCATCCTTGGGTTGTGTAGGTGCCTTGTGCTTACTGTCTTTCTGTCAGTCTCCTTGTCCAGGTTTCTCTTAATGAAAAATGTATCAATAGCTGTCATATTATTTCTGTCTAATTCATTTCTGGGCCATACTTATGAATCTGTGCTGTCTTGCCAGAAAATAAATTGCAAAACTACTAAACTGGCAGAACTGTCAGGAGCTGAATGGAGGGAGGAGAGGGAAAAAACACAGATAAGCAAACAAAAACAATCAACCAAAAGTCCTATAAAGATAACAGTAACCTGTGTATTAAAAATAAAAATAAAGCATACACTTTCAAGTAACATATTGGGAGTCAAAAGCTCTGGATTGTCATATGAATGTGGTGTTTTTCTGTTTATGTTCTCAGTATGTTCATATGCAAGCTTTCATACAGCAAGACAAAACCACCCAAGACCCTATTGGCAGTTCAGGGATCTATTATAGTAGTATAGATTATAGCTGCCTAGTAAAGCCTTGTGTTAAGGTGATGGAAACAAAGCGTTGGAAAATGATTTTCTTTGACCTGATGAAAAACGGCCAAGAGAATTTAGAATACTTGTGCAATGTGCAACAAAACCTGATTATTCTATAGCTCTGCCCTCTGTAGCTGTGCATGGATGGCTGGGCAAGCTGCCTGCTCTGCCTACAGCAAAGCAAGCCTGCTTTGCTCCCAGACCTGTCCACCTGGGATCTCTGTGCTTGTTGGCTAACACCCATCAGTTAGGAGGGAGGCTGCTTTTGAAGGCTATTGAAAAACACTGCTTTGGGAGAATGCAGGTTTTTTGATAAAAAGATGAAGAAGGAAAGAGAGCAGAGGACTGTTCTACTGAAGAAAAGCAAAAGAATAGCAAGCTGTAATGAGGAGGTAAAAGTAGATTCTACTGCTGCTCCTGTTCTCCCATGATGTATGTAAGGTGCTGGCCCTCCTTCTCCACTGTCTGAGCACTCTGAACTGAGGTTCTGTTTCCACAGAGTAGCAGAGAGCCAACAGGCAGAGCTTCCATCTGACAGATTTATCTGCAGCATAGCCAGACTGAGCAGCCTGTACCAGATGCAGTGCAGCACAGATTATGTAATCTGGTTCAGCTGAAAGATTTGCTTTGGAATGGCACACTGAGACAAATTCTCAGGATTTACCTACGTGCTGTAAGCTGAACTGAGGAAAAATTCCTTGTCTTTGAAATAGTCACATTTCAGTGAGTGGGAATTTCATCTGTCTCTATAAGCAGAGGGTTAAAAGGCTAAGGTACTCAATTCAGTGTGTGGAATGACAGATGTTTACATGTTAATATTCTGACATTTTAACTTACATGTTGACGAGCCTCAGAACACAAAATGAAGACACTTGGTGTATTTGTCCACATTTAACAGACACTTGTGTTAGCTTCTAGTTGGAAGTGCCTATGATCTCCATTTCACATTTTCATTTTTCTTAGCTACTCCCTCCTTCTGAATTTCAGGCCTGTTTTAACAGTGTTGCTAATCTTTGCCTTCTGTAAAGACAGCGTTTCTCAGAGGAATTTGAATTATGGGAAGAAGCAAATACTGCCATTTTGAAAATTGTGCAGAGAAGTGGACTGATTTTTAAAATGATTACTGGTGATACCTAGTGTTGGATATCTGCACTATTTATCACACAAGTTACTTCTAACTTATTGCAGGTCATTCACAAAGCCTAAATCTAATGCTTTGTATTTTATGTCTCAAGTAAAGGAAACAAGTACAATGTGTATTTTGCCTGCTGAAAAATATGGCTTTGCCATGGAAAGGAAGCTTCTTAAAAGGCAGATCAGCATTTTGTTGCTTAGACATTTATATCATCTGTAAACTTAAAGGCTGTGATAGTGTATGTGTTTCTAAATGGACGTTATTTTTAAAACGCTCTTCTCTGCAATTCTCAAAATTTCCTATCCTGAGATTCTTACCTTTGGTGAGATAAGCATGAGCTGAGCACAGATTGTCTCTATGCAATACTATGTTACATATATGCACAAATTGACAGAGATATGATACCTTGTGTACCTTTCTGTTACAGAAAACATAAATCAACTTTTCAGTGGCATTTTGAAGTGCTATTGCAGAAGAAATTGCATTCTTTATTTTTAAATAGACAGAAGCTTTTTCATTATTTTACTTTTCTAAGTGGATGATTCCTCTAAGCCGATTCTTTTTTCACTGTTTAAGTGTATTTTTACTTTATTCTTCCTTTTAAGAACTATCAAAGAGTGCTGTTACACTTCTGCTTGCAGTCGGTTTCTAATCAACAGCACAAGCAAGTTCTCACAGAAGGTGCTGATCAGGCATTCTTTCTACACTAAAATTAGTTGCTACCAGCAGTCTAATATCATTTTAAGGTGGTGACTTTAAGCACCAGAGAAATAGAGGCATATTGCAAAACAACAAAAGGTCATCCAAAATGACTTTCAGATGCAGGGAATATGTGGAAATTCAGTTTAGCAGTGTTGTGAACCCTTTCTAGTTATTGTACTTGCAGCACTACTGACTAGAGGGAGATGTAGAAAAGACCAAATACTTAAAAAGGCAAAATGTCTAATCCTACTGTAATAGTAAGTACCTTTTATAATTTTACACTAATGTGGTAAAATAACGGGAGAAGGAGAGAATAATATAATCAAGATGGCAGTGAAGCTGAGGCTGGGCAGCATGATGATGTAAAGAAGCAACACTACACAACAAATCTACTGTATTTTATTGATAATAAGGATTGATCATCAAATTTAATCTCACAATGTCACATGGGAGTGCAGGCATTGCACAGTCTTGCACTTTCATGCAAATAAAAGCTAAGAATATATCTGTGATCCGGGACCTGCTTGTAGGTACTTGTACTGAGCATGGAGCTCCAAGGCTGATGCATCCTTTCCATTATGGAAAGGAAGTCAACATAAAGAAAATAACTACCCCCCCCCCGTCCCCCCGCCCAAAAAAAAAATAGAGCACATGCTATTTGTGCAAATATGTATGACTGAAAACACCTGTGGTAAATAATATCTTTGTTATGCAAACCTGACAAACAGACAGGCTATTTTCATTGTGTTGCCCTATGTTCCAGCTTGTACAGGCTTTACCTTTCAGTTATTCATGCAGCATACAGCAGTTGCACAGCCCAAGCCCAGGTGCATAAAGCCGTCGAGGCCTTTACATCACTACTAGCCATAATGGAGAGGAGGGAAAAAAAAAAAAAAAAAAAAAAGTAAGGAACTCAAATTCACTTGATTGTGCAAGATTTATGGCACCAATTAATCAGTTTACCTACCCATATGCATAAATTGTATAAACGCATCACGTATAAATTGGGTGAATGGTCCCTTCTGAAATCAATGGACCACCTTCGTGGTCCATTCTATACATGAAGTATAAACCTTTCTCTGATCGCAGCTCTTAAAGGTGGATTGTCAATAGTTTGTTATAACTGGGGAGAGAAGTGACCCTTTGGCCCTGTGATTGGAAGTTTCATTTCCATGAGCTACCTAAGAATTACCGTGACAAACATGTACCCAACATATACATTATTGTCTTCATTTAGACAAGCATACTTTTAAAATAATCTCCCTTTTTATAAACATGTGTGTGTACACAGTTTGCATTCCCAGTTGCTGTAATTGCATCTAATCTAGTCAAATTCATTTTTATTAAAGTTCACACTGTGAGACTAATGAACCTAAAGCACTGGAATGATTCTCATTACACATGGCTAGATCTGTTTACTGAATCTGCATTGTCTCATGCCCAGAAGGAAGGGAAGAAAAACACCAAGATGTAAAACACATCTTCTCAATCATTTCCCCTATAGGAAATAGTTTAAATTAACTATGTTTTAACAGATACATGAATTTAAGCAGCCTTTCCTTTACTGAGTTTTAATATGAAGGAATGAGTGACTAATGAACTGTGTTTTAAAGTACTATGAAACTAAAAGAAAGATAAAAGACATCTGCTAGATGAGACTGTAATAGCTGACATGCTCACAAAATGTATGTAACCATAAGCAGAAGAAAAGATACAGCCATTTTGGTTGACAGACTAATGTTTTTCCACAGTAATCAGGGAATGATTTTCTGTAAGTCATTCACAAGGTCACTCTTCCCTTGTTCATCCAGTTCTACTATGGCACATGCAAATAACTGGCCGAGCAGCAACAAGGAGACTGAGTAGGCTCTGTAAGTGATACATTTATAGCTAGGAGAGTATTTCAATTTCTATAATGTTCAAACTAAATGTACTTATCCTTTGAAGGGCTGCCAGGTAAGGCAGACGAGGAAAATTTTATTTTCCAAGACATGAATTTGATCACAGTCTTTTTGCCCAAGAGCCCAACATAATTGGTTTTGCTATGTGATGGTGAGCAAATTTACTGAGTTTCAAGATTGTTTTACTTTTCACTCCAAACAGGACAATCAAAGACAGACTAGGCTGTAAAACTGACAGTCCTTTACAAAATGCACATGTTTTAGCTACCCTTTTACCCAAGCAGGGCATACCTATTTATCCTACTGCAGTACTGTGGCAGCCTTTTGAGAAGGGAACACATATGGGTGCAAAGTGCCAGAATTTCCAGATGAAAGCCCTTCCAGATAGAGATAATGAAACAAATTTTACCATAAAAACAGGGCACACTGATTTCTTCTCATGATAATGCCACTTCTGCACCTGGCAGAACAAAGAACTCTTATCGTTCTGTCCTCTGAGTATGACTTTTCCTTCCAAAATTTCTTTGACTTTTTTCTTCTGGGTGTTTTTCAGTTATTGTTAACCACCGATAATTATGCATCATCCAATGCAAATGCATCAATAAAGAATTCCAGATAACCCCTCAGTAATGAGAATGCATAAATCCCCTGCTCAATAGGTTATGCAATAACCTATCACACACCCCCCAAATGTTTGAAATACTGCAGTCTCTATGACAATTCATTTAAAGTGGAATTTTTTAATGTTGGATGAGATCCGCAGCTGCAGTAAATCAGCACAGCCTCCCTGAAATCAATGGATTAGCACTGAATCACGCCACATGAGAGTCAGTCTGCTGCTTTTTAGAGAGAGAAAAAAAAAAAAGTTAAATTTGATGAGTGAGTTTGTTGTTATGGTTACATCCATTTTAAGTCAATTATGGATCCCTTCCGACTTACATGCCCAGATTTCCTTTCCATGGAACCCATGACACAAGAAGAGGTAGGTCTTCTCCAGCAGAGTCACTAGTTAAGACACTGGAGCTGAGAATGCTTGCAGGTTCTGTAGTTTAAGCATGGTCTTTATGTTCTGTTTGATTTTTCTCTCCCTCTGTTAACTACTATGCTTAATATCACTTGTCTTTGTTACAAGGCTAACGTCCCTGCTTGGGAAGTACATAGCAATTTTGCTGCGCTTTACCTTGGTCTGCCCATAGAATGTATTGTTCACCTTGCAAATCTTTAAGTACAGGCAAAGTCTCAATTTTACAAAGTTCCTAAACCTATGCTAAGACCAGAAAACAAGATATGGTTTGGGAAGTGCAAGAAAAAAAAAAAGGTGTCTTTTAGTGAAGACCCTTTAATTTCCTATGTCCTGTGATTAAATCTCAGAAGTTGGACAAAGAAAGCACCTGTGGTGTTCTTCCTCAGCTTGCTGCCCTTTAGCATTTCCCTTCACTGGATAATGTAGTGTATTTAACAAGAATCTGTATAGGTAAATAAAATAGTAGTGAAGGTTTGAATCTGCCATTTTTAATATATAGTCTACTTTCAAATCTAATATATATACCCTACAATATGTCCCACAGCATATGAAATTAATAATATCCTGCTTTCTCTGAATTTAAAAGAGGGCTAGAAAATTACCTTGTGTGTATGCGCTTTCAATTAAAATTTCCAATTTCCAGGTCCACTGCTTTGTTTCCACAAGTATAAAAGACACTCAGAAACAGGAAAAATGGTTCCATGGAGCTGGACTTCTGTACTTGTTATGAGCTGGTTAGGAAGCACCTGCTATTCACCACCTTTAAAAAAAAACAATTTGAAATTCAAGTAATCTCAGCAAGAACCTAACAAAAAGCATCAGGAATCTAGGCAGCTGGCCAGTTTCATATGCCTCATCTGTCAAAGATTTTTTGCTCTGTTGCTCTTTCCCCATCACCATACACAGTTTTGTTTTGTTTTTCTGATTTGCTTTCTATATTTGAAGTGGAAACGTGTTGCTTTTTAAAGGTCTTGAATAAACTTCTCTAGAATGGAAATGTTAAAGTCTTATAACGACAGAGGTTATTTAGCAACTTATGGCTTAGGAGCAAAAGAATGTGTTGATATAGAAAGCTGAACCAGATTTTTCCCTCCAAAAAAAGCAGACAAATAGTAGAAAATACATTGGGCTAAATTAGGTTGAAAGACTGGCTCATGGTCTAAAGTGTCCAAGTACCTGATTTCCAGCTTTTCTCAGATGTTTATTGTAGCAATGATATGAAATTATCATTGCTACAATTGTGTTTCAGTTTCAGAAATGCTTTATGATGATGATAAGCAGTTCAGAATTTCAGAGTTAGATGATTTCTTGCCAGTTTATAGCTTCTGTTTTTTTAATAATTGAGTGCAACAGAGAGGTTAGTTAAATCTGATGCAAATGATAGTTCTTAGCCATCACAATTTTGGACATGTCAGTGTAAGGAAAGGTCTGTGTTTTCGGGAATGTGAATGAAAACCACAGTCTATACTGTTTCAGAAGTAGTGTTGAGACAGGCTAGGACTGGGCCTTCTGACACCCTAAGATCTGTAAGGCCTGCTGCTCACAGGTTCAGCTGCATGTTTCGTCATTCCTATGGCTTGCACACACAAAGTTTCAAGCCTCACATCCATGTAAACTAACTGCCATCCTAAACTAACTAACTCGCACTTAGAGGTGGGAAGCCTTTATTTTCCCTTGGAGGTGGGAAGCCTTCATTTCTGCAGTCACTGTTTGGTTTTCACACTTCCAAATTTGGCCCTTTCTTTGGATGTAAAAGGTATGGCTTGGACATGCTCACATAAGTAATGGCTTCGGAATTTTAACTTTTAACTGAGCCTGAAACTTGAGCTGCTGTAGGAATTTACTGGCTGTAAGGTCCTAGACAGTGAGATTCGGTTCAACTTTTTACATACCTGTGATTTACCATGATGCTGCATCTCCTCACCATTTTCGTGCAACCTCTATTGTTGGGGCCTTAGTAAGAATATATAGGAAAGTGGAGTTTGTGGGGAACTGGACCGACGCCTAGCAACTGAACACCTGGAGGAGAACCAATCAGCTGGGAGCCTGTAGCCAATGAGGGCTGCTCCTCAGCGCATGCCCACCTGCACCGGTATAAAGCCCTGCTACAGACAACAGCAGAGGGAGTTGATCTCACTTTGTGTGGAGGTGTTGTTTGCTCCGGCTTGTGGGGAGGGCCCTGGCACTTGGCGCGAGAGTGACCCTCGACATCTGGTGACCCCGACGTGATCGTGCGAGAACGCGAGGGATCTTACTGGAAGCGGATTGTGACCACGAGCTGGTGAGTCAGAATGGGAATTGGCGCATCTAGAGTGAAAGTTGCTGCAACAGCAATGGAACATGATACTGTTGAACGCTTCGTAAGGCTTGCTCAAAAAACTAAGATTGAGGTCTCGAAAACCGAGCTAACTGATTTATTACTATTTTGTAAGAAGAGAAAAATCATAGAAGAAGCTTCCCAAGCATATAAATTTGAATCATGGGAGCGAGTAGGAAGAGAACTATGGGACGGTGTACAATTAGGCTCGGAGGAAGCGTGGCGCCTCACAAAGACATTTCGTCTAATATGGCCTATGTTTGAGCGGTTAGTTGCTATTGCGTTTTGGGAAGCGCTCCATGGAGAAGAAAAGGAAAACGGGTCTGAAAGTTCTGAATGTACCAACAATACTGAGCCAATTCAGTGTAAGAAAATAGATAATAAGAGAAAGGTAACCTCACCTAAACAGGCATGTCCGGTGACTTTGGCCGAACGAGAAGTGTGGGGGGGAGTGGATGAATATCTCCCCCCATGGGAGGGGGAGGAGCGACCACCCCCCACAGCACCCGAATGGGAAAAGCGACCACCTCCCACAGCGCCCGAATGGGAGGGGGAAAAGCGACCAACCCCCACAGCGCCCGAAATGGAAGTGGACCCAGTTAAAGTACCGATCCCAGATGGATCGGACGATGATAATGCCGTGGTTCAAAAAATGCGACAAGAACTTCGGGGACAGGCAGAGAGAATGACAGAATTATTAGAACAAATGCGGCGACTAGACGGTGGGTCCAAGGCCAGAGATGTGAAGGCAGCCTATAAGGCTGCCCATAGGGCTATAGTCGAAGGGTTGGAAAATGTAGACAAACAATTAGAGCAGTGGGAGGCACGAAAAGATGCTCCTAAGATTCAAAAGAAAGCAGCTGGAGGAAGTGACCCAGCTAAAGAAGGATTGTTGCCGGAGCTCCCAGCCACTTCCACTGCAGGTGGAAGTAATGATGAGGAAATGCTACCTGTTAATCCAACATTTAATGCGGGAGCACGGTATAAAGGGCTCATAGAGAATGCTCAGTTACAAGGAGAATTTGTATTAACACCACTAGCAGCTCCTGTAGTAATGGGAGCCCAGGGCCCCAGGTGGGAACCTCTCGATTGGAAATTGGTTCAAGGCATACAAAAAACAGTAATGCAGTATGGGCACGACAATAAGTTGGTGAGAAATCAGGTCTCTGCTCTGTTTAAATATTCCCATATGGTACCTGCGGATAGCAGAGCGATAATGGAGCTCTTGCTTTCCTCTACCGCTTACATGCTTTGGTTAGCAAAATGGCAGGAAAGATTAGAGGAAAAACAATTGGAGAATCTAAATCGCAGTATGGACGATCCATTAAGGGTTGCCACCCTTGATCAACTGATGGGCAATGGGCGTTACCGGGCAACCGAGGCCCAGGCAGCGCTCCACCCCAGGATACTACAGCAATCGAAAAATGCAGCGCTAGCCACTTTTCTTGCACTACCACAAATAGGAACGCCACAGTTACCATACACCAAAATAACACAAAAGCCGAATGAGTCTTTTTTCAACTTTGTTGATCGACTGAAGGAAGCCCTGGATATGGCACCTAATGTGCCTGCGGAAATGAAAGCAATATTGGCAAAAGATCTAGCAGTTCAGAACGCAAACCAAACTTGCAAGCAACTGTTAGCTACTTTGCCACCAGGAGCTTCAATTGTCCAAATGATAGAGACCTGTGCCCGAGCACCATTGATGGAGGAAGAACAAAAAGCAAAAATACATGGTGCGGCTTTGGCCGCAGCAATTAAAGGAGAAAGAATGTCTAGAAAGGAAGACAAGAGATTCCATGGGACATGTTTCCTATGTGGTCGATTAGGACACATGAGGAGGAAGTGTCCCAACAGATTCAGGATGGAGGATATGGGCCCGAGAGGATTTAATGGGACCTGTACGAGATGTCAAAGGTTCGGGCATAAGGCAGCGGAGTGCCGATCACGGTTCCGCAAGAATGGCACGCCGATACAGGGAAACGGGAGCCGCCGCGTTGTGAGGGACACGGCGAACAAGTATCCCCAGACAATGGCTGCCTCCACGAACTCTCCGCCGCAACCCGAGGAAGTGCAGGAGTCGACCTCTATGTGGCAAAATCCACAGTGATTAGAGATTCTGACGTGCATATTTTAGAATCAATGTGCACTGGTCCCCTGGGGAGGAGCTGAGAGCCAGCGACCCCCCCCCCCCCCCCCCCCCAACCGCCTGTCCCAGCCCCTGTCTCTCGGCGCCCCCTCGATGCTCTTAACTGAGTGTCCCGCGGGGCCCGAAGCGTTTACTTTGAAAAAATTAGAGTGTTCAAAGCAGGCTGGCCACCGGAATACTCCAGCTAGGAATAATGGAATAGGACTCCGGCCCTGTAATTGGAATGAGTACACTTTAAATCCTTTAACGAGGATCCATTGGAGGGCAAGTCTGGTGCCAGCAGCCGCGGTAATTCCAGCTCCAATAGCGTATATTAAAGTTGCTGCAGTTAAAAAGCTCGTAGTTGGATCTTGGGATCGAGCTGGCGGTCCGCCGCGAGGCAAGCTTATAATCTGGGACAGCTACGTCTCCTCCTAGCTGGTTATGACAACCTCAACTGCAATGTCTGGGATACACTGAAAGCCGATAGAGCAGGTGTCCTTGCCGGTCATGATAACCGTGTCAGTTGCTTAGGTGTGACTGATGATTGAATGGCAGTGGCAACAAGATCGTGGGACAGCTTCCTCAAGGTCTGGAACTGAAAAGAGCGACAGACTCAGTGACTGGAAGAACTTTCCAGCGGTTGAAAACTAAAAATGATAGCATATCCAGTCTGACCATACTAACTTGGACCCCCATCCTCCCCAGCTCCAAAGGGCAAGATTTTTTCCTTCTCCTGTTGCTGAAATGAAGAGCACAATTACCTTTCCAAGAAGAATTTCTGTGGTTGTAAGCAAAATGAAATTGTGTATTCCTTTGGGACCATTTTTCTTTGTCTTGGGAATTTAAAAATGAAACACTATCATAAGCATGACCAGAATGATTATATTTGTGTTTGCAACTATGTTTTTATTTGTAATATTTGATGCATGGTATTGCCAATTTTTGTTTTTTGTAAAAAGAGGGGAAAATGCTGACGTTTACAGCTATGTTAATTTGTTTTTTGTAAATGTTGCAATGTTTATTGCTAATTTTTGTTTTTTGGAAAAAAGAGGGGGAGATGTTGGGCCCTTAGTAAGAATATATAGGAAAGTGGAGTTTGTGGGGAACTGGACCGACGCCTAGCAACCGAACACCTGGAGGAGAACCAATCAGCTGGGAGCCTGTAGCCAATGAGGGCTGCTCCTCAGCGCATGCCCACCTGCATGGGTATAAAGCCCTGCTACAGACAACAGCAGGGGGGAGTTGACCTCACTTTGTGTGGAGGTGTTGATTGCTCTGGCTTGTGGGGAGGGCCCTGGCACTTGGCGCGAGAGTGACCCTCGACACTCTATCATTTCAGCTTCCTCTTTTTCCTGCCACTGCATAATTTCTATTTTCATGAAATGCAGAAACCAACGCTATGTGAATATGCATTAAACAACAAAACCATAAACAAACAACAACAACAACAAAAAAAAAAACAGAAAAAGCAACCTAAAGCAAAAAATATACTGGAAACACGTTTAGGAAGACTGGAATATAAGCAAATCCCTTACTCCGTGTGCTAAATGTAGATTGAAAGTCATTTGTACTGATGTGAGAAATTAAATTGGTAAGGATAGCAAACAAGAAACTTCCTTAAGGGTATATAAAATGTTGTATAAAAAAGTCTGCAGTGTTATTATTAAGGATTTACCTTCAGTCTATTGCTCCAAAAAAAAAAAAAGAAAAAAAAAAAAGGGCGGGGGGAAGTAGCTATTTGTTACAATACGAAAATGTATGTTGCACTTTTTAACATGTGTAGAAAACCAAGATACGCCTATATCTTAATAAATGCAGGAGTGGTTGTTTTTGTTGATAAGGCCACTCCAAGTAAGCTGCAGCTTTGCAGCTTTCAGACCTTATACTCACTTCTTTCTTTGCAATAACAACTAAGGACAGTACCAGCTACAGCCTCTCAGCAGGGCTGCTCTTGCTGTAAGTGAGCATGTGTGTGGTGCAGGATTTCAGGAAATTTTCCTGACATGCAGGAAAAAATCAGGAAAGAAAGTGGGGTGTTGTTGTTGCTGTTTGTTTGTTTTTTAACCCTCTGATACAGAATTACTAGTTTCAGGGTGTGGGGATTGCCTTTTTTTCTGAAGCAATTCTTCAGTACAGATAATAGCAGAATGTGCTATGTATACTGTGAATTTCTCCCAAGTATCTGATTGGGGTGCCATGTTCACCCATGCAAGATTTAAAAAAAAAAAAAAAAAAAAAAAAAAAAAAAAAAAAAAAACCCTACTAGTTTGGGGGTAAACAGGAAATTTAAATTCCATATCAGTTTGTTAGAAAACATTGACCCTCCTGTGACACTTAGTCTGGTCTGCTTCTTGGGACCATTCAGGATAGTTTTTCTTGACATGCTCACCCCAGGACGTAGGATGGCTCATCTTTACTCTTTTCCAGAGGCACATTACGGTTGAGATTTGGGTCTTTTACTACAGGTTTGAGTGAGTATGTGGAAGTATTCTGTGACTTGTAGTGTACTCTGGTGTGTGAAGTTGATTCTGAGTTAGATATATATAGCCTGGGTGTCCATGACTGCAGGGGACAGGACTCAATGATCCAAGTAATTGTTTCCAATCCTATGTTCTCCAGCACCCAGAACTACAAAATAGCTGGCAGATAAAAGATGGCAGTTATCTAACCAGTCATGCACACTGTAGGTGAGTGCCTATACTTTATACATCCTATGATCGCTTTATGATCCACCAATATAATCGGTACTTTTGAGGTGCAGTTCATCTGACCTAAAGAGTATGAGTAGAATACTGAGATGAGTCACACCCTAAAATTGGGACATATGCTTTAAAGGAAATTGAGGAGGCTCAAGCCAGTTGTAGATAGCTACATTATAAACTTAGATAAAATAATTTAAACTAGTAGTGCTTGACTGGAATATAGATAAGGCATGTAAAGTAGCTCCTGTGCTGTTCACTGGCAAGACACCAACTGGAAGACCAGCCAGTTTTTGACAACACACTTAAAGAAAGATGTGGACTAATTGGAGAGTGTAAAGATAGTGAGAATGATTAAAGTCTTAGAAGCCAAGAGCCACACAGAAAGGCTAGATGATGGCTAAATGTAAATTAAAGGAAAAGAGGGATAGAAAAAGGAAAACATGAGAACTTAGATGATAATAATCTTCAAGTATGTAACAGATTGTTATAGAGATTGTATTTTATGTCTGTGGTGGGTAGGACAGAAAAAAAAAAAGGATTTTACTTGCTGTAAGAGGTATTTAAATTGCTGTGAGAGAAGAAGGGGAAAAAAAAAAAAAACCCTCAGTCATGGCCTGGCCAAAAGATGGCAATTAAAAGACAGCAGCCCTGCTGTTGGAGGTGGAGAGTCACCTGCACTGAGCTTATTCTTTCAACATCTAGTTGCAATTGATGTGGAATAAGTAAAACTGCTCATCTTTGCCTTTTTCTCTTAGCCACCATATCCCATCTCTCCTGTTGTGCTTAGTTTGTGCTGTTGAGCCACTTGTTTGCCACCTTCTGCAGCAGAAGCAGGTGAATGTTTGGTCTGCAGCTTGAAATAGAAGATGTGACAGGACTCTGTGCTGAAAGGCAGTCATGGTTTTACCATGTCATGAAAAGAGAAGGTGCCCCAGGGCACCGGTGAGCCATTAGAAGTGCCCTGCACTCTAACTTATTCACAGCAATAGTTATTTTGCACATTTCTGATGGCACGCTGAAGGAATTACAAAATAGCTAACTTTTGCTACTGTTTCTCAGGCTTTTCAGGTGCTCCAGCAATTGCATATGCTGAATACTTAACTACTTTGCTTTCACAGATCCCAGTTTACTGATGTTCTGACAACTTTATCTCCCACCCTTTCATCACTCAAGGTGTAAGACAGCCAAGGCACATTATGGGGAAAAATGTCAGCCAGCATGCATTAAGAGACTACAGAAATGTAGAATGAGGAGTAGGAAGAACATGCAAGTAAGCATGCTGATAAGCATGCTGACTCCTTTCTGCCAACATGCAGGCCAATGTGATAACATCCAGAAGCTCACTGAAGTGAATGAGACAATATGTGGGATGGCTGTGGCTCCTTCACTGAAAGGGAGACATTTAGTGAGGCCTCTAGTTGACCTTCTTTTGTGAAAATACCTGCAAATTTATTTAAGCATATTTTCAGTCCAGAGTGCTGAGTGCGTGTTTCTTCTACTTACAAGGGAAAGTGCTGTTAGAACATCATTCCCTGAGCATGAAATTGGAGATCTTTCAGACCCTACCCTGCAATGTTTTCCACTACTCCAGCAACTTGTGTGGAACTTGCCCCCAGATATGACTTCTGTGTCTGAAAATGTCACTGCATCCCCCACATCCTTCCGCTCCTCCTGCTCTTCATGCTCTCTTTGGAACTGTGATGCCTTCCCATCCCTACAGTGACCCAGAAGACAGCAGTTCAGAAAATTCTGCTGGTGCTGCAAGACCTGCAATGTTTGATGCTGCCCTGTGTGTCATGGGGCTAGAGAGAGTTTATAATACTCAAATAAGTGTCTCAAAACCTTCTCAGATGTGGTAGATATACTTGCTGTCAGATAACTGGTGCAGGATGGCTATGAAGATCATAAAGGAGGTCATTTAAGAAGTCTGACTCATTAGGTAGGACTGCATATATAAACTCTATCAGAAACAGTACTAAACATATACGTGCAGTTGTCTGCAAACAAAATTGTATTTGCACAGATAGGAGTTGGCTAAAGTACTGAAATGGGTTACAGCAGACATAAGTTCTTTACTTGCCCTGTTCCTTTATCCCAGAATGTCTTTCTTTGCAATCAGTTTATCAAGCCGCACATTAAAATAAGAAGCTTTTGCTCTCAACAGTCAAAGAATGCTTACAATGAATTGTCGTTCTTATTTTCTCATGTTTCCAGGTGAAAAGTGGAATCCATAAGCAGAAGTTATGTGTTCTGGGAGTAGAGAAGTTAAGGACCTTCCACCCATGTTTTGCTAAAGTCAGCAGCTATATAACTCAGTCCTGGTTTCTGTGACTGTGGTACTGTTACAGTCTTTGAGTAACCAAAATCTTCTACCTATTTGGCTCAGGATTGTCTATTGCAACTCTTCGTCCTTGTTTTAGGATTAAATAGGAGAGTGAACTCTTTAAATTCATATATAATACTGAACGAGAAAAGCTGCTTGTCATTCTTCATTTTAAAGAAGATTGAGATGGCTATAGCACTTAATTACTAATTTTAATGAAGTAATTACTTTTTAAATTGATTTTTAATATTCTACCAAAAAAAAAAAAAAAAAGTGGAATTGGAATTAACAGTATCTACAAATTGGCACTATTGTTTCCATGCTATGTTGCATACTTTGAGATACATTGACTGTGATCTTTGTCTGAGAACTGTCTCTTCATGAAATAAAACTCAGACCACTCATTCTTTTCTGTTGCTGTTATCAGCTTACAATACCAGTTTTTTCTCTGTGTTTCAGTATTCAAACTGTTGCCTCTTTGGAAAAAGATCTCTGGGTCACTATGAACATGATATAAAAACATCTGTTGACATGCATAGTGATGAGAAGAGCAAGCAAAATTCTTTCCTAGAAAAGATTGTTGAAAATATTTGAGGAGCACCAATCACCTCAGTGAGGTATTGTCAAAACCATCTGAATATTGTGAGTGTGAGAGCTCTGGAACACGTTGCACAGAGAGGTTGAATATTTCCATCACTGGAGAATTTCAGTAGCTGTCTGGACATGGTTCCAGCCATGCAGTTGCTGTAGCTGACCATGCTGGAGCAGGGAGTCAGGGGTTTCATCCAACTTTGGATGGTCTGTGATTTTTATCCAATGATGTTCCTTATTTTGTTATATTTGTAAATCATTTTCAGAATATGAAAGCAGAGAATAGTACTGCAAGCCATGAAAAGTGCATTTACAATTGGCAAAAATAAATAGATAAAAAGTTAACTTTCCATAATGCTTTTTTCAATACAATGGAAATTAGAAATGGGATAGACATCTATATGGCCCAAATGTGTTTGCATTGACAAGATGATAAAAATATTACAGGAAAAACATGTAACATATAAGCCCATTCCTACCTATGTTAATAGTAGACTTCCTGTTGATGCTGTTTCCTACTTAAATTGTTTATAGTCAAAATCTTTATGTCTTCCTCTCACATATCTGATACTGCTACCTAAACTGGGAGGACTGGTGTGTGATAAAAATTCCTGAGCTCTATTTCATGGCTGGAATTGCCAGCCTCAACCATGGGAGCTGCATTTCTGAGTGGTTTCTTTTGTTGAGATCTATATGCAGCATCACATCATCTTTTTGCCAATTTTTATTTTCAAATTTCCTACCACTGGAAAATGATTCGTTAGAAGTGTGTCCCACTTATTTGTCCAGTTATGTGGCTGTGGAATAGTATATCTTCTGCAATGAAAGTGCTTCTGCTTAATTAACAATCTGCCACACAGAGCCAAAGTCGATTTTTTTTTTAATTGATTGTTTTGTTTTATATCTCTCAGATAGAGTAGTATGCTGCATATGGTGCTGCATGGAATACACCTTTATTGTCGCTTACTGAGACAGCAGGTTTTGTTTTCCTTTCCTTGCTGTTATCCAGGTTTGGGTTGTCTCTCAGGCTCTCTTTCATCTGGGCAGAGCCCTGATGTTTCCTAGTAGCTTGACGTTGTTGCAGTGTTCAGTAACTTGTGTCACCGTGCCTTTTCACGCTAGCTGATATGCATGTTTCTGCCTTCTTGTCAAACTATAACATCAAAGTGACTAAGGTTCTCCAGAAACCATTGGCCTCTTCCCGAGGAAAGAGACCTTCATCAGTAACACAGAAATCTTCCTAGTGCCCAGAATTATGTGCTTATATAACAATCTTACTTTTATTTGAAAAGTAAGGATTTTTTTTTAATTGTCATTGTCCAAGTTCAGAGTGAATCAGTGTAGCCCAGAGTCTAAAATACTTTTAAAAAAAAACAACATAATCACTGTAATTAAAATAGCTGTTTTGAAATTTCTATACTTTTAAGGATTAAGAATTTGATGGGTAAACATTTAAATCTGGAGGAAAAAAAAAAAAGATTTAAAATTGGACTACTTCTGCATACCTTGATTAGAAAGAAACTTTGAAGATAGTCTCCACTCCCGTTTTTCTGATGAAAAGAGTTACTGGGCCAGTTTCCTTCATTAGCTTCAGAAGTTAGCCTGTATAATAACAAATCAATGACCTAAACACATTCTAATTAATCACTTCAGGGTTTTTTGATTGACCACATAGTCAATTCCTTGAATAAATCAATGCATAGTTAGAAAGGATTTCAAGTTAGCCTTTTTAAGGACTGTGGGCTGAAATTCAGAGAAAAGGAAAGCCAAGCATTGCACTAGGAACAGTAGCTGCATTGCTCTTTTTCAGCAAATTACAGGCTTGATATTGCAATCACTTGCTACCTCTTGACTTTAAGACAAATACTTTAGTAAAAAGCACTTCGTCTACCATGATTAATATTATTGTCAGTTATGATATTCTTGCCATACTATCTCATTAACTATAATCTATGCAACTGAAAATAGAAAATCTGACTTAAACTGAGAGAAGCAAGTTCTGCTGTAGTCTCAATGGCTTTGTGTGTGCAGTAAGATCACAAGATCTGGAAAGCCTCACACTGAAATCTTGCTGTCCCTGGCACACGTACAGCATCAGCTTTGTGGAATAGCATGGCCGTGGTCCTAGCTCTTCGAATAGGATCCACCTGATGCCCGAATTTGAACACGCTTTTCCTGTGCTGTGCACTAATGTGAACAAAGGGCTCAGCTCTGAGATTAGTCAAGTGGAGAAAACCTGGTGTGGGACAGAAGCTGAGCCATCCTATGGCACTGTAATTGTAGGGAAGCTTGAGACTGTGTTAAATAAGGAAAATACAGTGCTAGTAACTCCTGCTCAGGTTCTTTCATCTCTTGCTCTGCGATAGACTACAGTGAATCAGTGCAGTGCTCTTGTCAGGGAGGTTTAAAAAAAAAAAAAAAAAAAAAAAGGTGATTCTTATCATGGTGCCTTAGGATTCCAATCAAAGAGGAAAAGTGTATAATTGAGGCATATTTGCCCTCCTTTCAGCTTCACAGTGGTTTCTGAGACAAAGCAAAGTGACTAAAGTGGCAGCACTAAATCATGCCACTTCATTTGAAGACATTATTATGCAAGTAATGATATAATATTGCTTTTTGAAATCAGCCAGTACTTGAACAACACTAGAATAAGCTAGAATGGCTTTTGCTGCTCTCTAGATGATTCTGAAGGGGTGCTGACAGATATACAGTTCTGTAGTGCTAGATTTCCAGTCCTGACGAGACTTTGGATTTGGGGCATGTGCAGAGAGCTGTTTGTAGCAAATCCCTCAACCAAAATGGAGGTGACAAAGAAGATGAAGGAATTGGAGCATCTCTTAGATGAGGAGAGGCTGATAGAGCCTGAAGAAGAGAAAGCTCAGTGAGAAGCTTATCCATGTGTGTGGGGGAAGTAAAGAAGGTGGAGCTAGACTCTCACCTTCTCAGTGGTATCTGTTGAATGGATAAGAGGCAATGGGTGCAAAAAGAAATACAAGACATTCCATATAAACATAAGAAAAAAAAATTACTGTGAGGGTAGTCAGATACTGAACAGGGTGACTGTGGAGTCTCCATTCTTGTAGATGTATCTGGGTGATGTCCTGAGCAGCCTTCTCTCATTGACTCTGCTTTCAGCAAGGGGAGCGGTCCATTCCCACCTCAGTTGTCCTGTATTTTTTTTTTTGATTCTGTAAAATAAATTTGAAACCAAAAAAGCTTACTCAGAAACTTCAAAAAAGAACGTGGAGATATTCTTATAAAATTATAGTTAAAAATATTTGAGTTTAACCACCAACAATGATAAAATGCAGAAGTGAGATCAAGGAAAGAAAAAAACAATAGTTAACCTTTTTTTTTTTTTTTCTGTGAATATATTCTAATTGTAAGTATTTTTTAAACTGAAACATAACAATCAGCTATTCCTTTTTGTGAATTTGAAGTTTTTTTTTTTTAAAAAAAAGTTTTCTTCTAGAATAGTATATTGTCTTTCTGAAAGGTTCCCTGAAGGTAATTTCCGTCAAAGGGGTGGAAAGCCCATGTCTGACAGACTAACTCAAACCCATACAATAAATGTCACCTGCCACTCCCCGGTATGTACCTTGTAAAGTCCTAAACTTACAGGAAGAAACAGACAGCCCTGGAATATTTCTTTCACACGCTGATGCAGACCTTCCCTAATTCCACTATCAAAGTTAAGTTTGTTATATTATGAAACTACCTATGAAAGGTAGTGAAATTATGAAACTACTATGAAAGGGAACATTCTCCCTTTACTTGGTCACTACCCCTCTGGTTGAGCTGGGAATTTCTCAGGCACTCTACCATCTGAATTCAAGTAGATTAGATTAGCCAAAAGTTTTTGTGCTCCGGTACAGTACAAAATACATCAGATCTTAACCCATTGTCTTACATGCCATTCTCTTATTCAGCTTGTCATTAAACTGGCAATGAGGTGAGGTGAAGAAAACAAGCTCTGGGAGTCATGAGGTCCCCTGTATGCTTCTGTGTGCTAATCATTCTGTCTGCATCCTCATTCGACTGGATGTCAGTAGGTTTGAAGTGTCAAGTTTATCCAAACAAATTCAAACATACTAAATTTATTTTGGTAAACATCAAATGTAACTGTGGACATGTAGAAATGCTTGCAGTTTAAATGTCTTCTTTTGAGTTAGTTTTCTTGATTTTTATAGTCAATAGAGAAAAACAAGTATTTCTGGAGTATGATTTATCTCATTTTGAAAGGTGGATTTCTATCTCCCTAGCAGTGGTAGCTTTTTGGCAAATGGAGTTTAGCACAAAGAGCTCAAAATTTGACGATATCCACGTCTGGTCAGGGGAAGTCCCTATTAAAATAAGACTGTAAACAGCATTGAATTTATAAGGCAATGTTTACTAAGTACATAAAGCATCCTAAGGAGATAGGAGAAACACAATAGATATTAATCCAGAGGACTCCAGCATGTAGACAGCAGGAGCACTGGAAACCCTTGTCTGCCTGATGCTATGAGATCTCCAGCTCACTTTCACTGTTGTGTCAGTAACTCTCCTCTCCTCTAATGTAAGTGCATTCTGCTAATTCAAGAAAATGAAAATAGCAGGGTCATTAAGTTAAATTTACCATGCTTGTAGGCTTTTCAATGCATGAAACATTGTGACATATATTATTAATATTACAGATTAAAGTAGCCATGAGGGAGCTATCCTATTGTCCTTCTATAGAAAAGTATGTCTGCAGATCTGTGCAAGGAAGCATGAAAGGTTTGAATATGATTCAGTCTTTCAGGTAAGAAGATAAATATTCAATTATTTTCCCCTTTTTAATTGCATTTAGCAATTTATTTATTCAAGAACAACTCTTCATAAGCTTTTTCAATACCCTTAGATAAACAAATGGGGTTATGATGTTCCCTGTTTTAGAAACTAATTATGCATTTTGGGAAACTAGGAAAATGTCTCTTAATGTCTCTTTAAAGTAAATATAGTTAAAAGAGCAAAGAGAATTCCATGGAAGGTACATGCTTACCAATAATAATGTTTGGTTTACAGATTTGTAAAAGCTACAAAAAAAAAAAACAAAAAAAAAAACTGTGACCCACCATTTTGCATATCTGCTTTCCCCTGTGTTAGCTTCTGGATTACATGCCCTTCTGTAATGTTCGCAATGTTTAAGGCACGAGAAGGGCCTCTTCCTTTACATTCCCAGTAGTCTGAAGTGGGTCTTTGTGCTGTTCTTTCATGGTTCAGATATTGAGAACTGCCAGAGCTACAATCAAACATACTTCGAGCACATCCAGTGATTTTCATAGTTTGATTGGCATTTTGATCATTTTCCCAAGATGCATTGCATTTGTTCTTTTCAGAAACATAAGTATTTTTGAGCATGTTTCAGGGAAAAAAAAAGAGAAAACACTTTTTGTTAGAAACAGACTGTGACTAAAAAGAACTCAGTCCATGATATTCATGAATCGAATCTTCATCTTCAAACATTTTCTAAAGTCCATGAAGTTATTAGCAAATCAGTGTTAATTAACCTGCACCTGATCGTTTCCACTGCTTCTGCCTGATTAGAGACCAAGGTGGAAGACAAATGTCTAAATGGTTCCTAAAGAAAATATCCATGGAAATTACATTGCCAAGATCATGGACACTTGGGTCAAAGGAGAAGTGTTTGGTTTTGTCATGAAAGTATTGCAATACCTACTAAAACCATGGTGGGGGAGTTTCAGACCATACTTGAAAGCTCAGAGCAGACACAACAGGATTTAAAGCAAGATCATAATTAAAATAAATACATATTTGCTATGAAGTTTCAAAAATTTCCCCAAAATCGAGATCTTACGGTTAAGTCTGAACTATTGGTTTGTGGGGGGAGGTGTGTGTGTATATTTATATATATATGTGTGCATGTGATACATATATTCTTATATATATATGCTGATTATATTTTTGTGGGCTCTGCGTATATACTGACATATAAACAAGAGGATAAAAAAAAAGTGCAATCAGCAGACAGCAGAATAAATGTTTAACACTGAAGCTGCTGGACTGCCATAATTTCAGCAGCAATCCTACAGCAGCATTTATAAAGTGAAATTGCAGGCCAGATTGTGTGTCATCTGTATGACAAGACTATGTGAAAGTAAAGCTGTGTTGATTGTGGTCTCTGTTACATTTCCACTTATGAAGCATTTCCCTTGGAATTAGTCTTTCAAGAAACCATGCTGTTTCTAAGCTCTGCCACGAAGATACCTAGAATGAAGTCAGGTCTCTGGCAGGTGTACACTAGATTAAAAACTTCTGTTTCTCTGCCATACATATCCAATAACTTTACAAAAGTTATTCTGTTATTCTTTCCTCCAGCTCATGCACAGCAGAGAAATGGCATTTCTCAGGGAAGCTTGAAAATAAGAGCTCTTCAATTCTTAAAAAGCAGCTTTTAGGACAGAGTTTTGATAACTGTAAGTTGAAGCCATACTGTCTGACATAGTTTGTCCTTTTTATCAAGTTCTTTCTGAAAAATTGTTACATTCTTCAAAAACAAGATAAAGTAATAAACTGATAGGATAAAAGGAAAGGAACGTGTAATTAAATCTCTTCTTCAAATACACTCAGTCAGTCTGAGAATGGGTAATATGTATATAGTATTCAAGATAGCCAAACCCTGCAGTCAAATCAATAAGCCATGTGCACAGTGCTTTATGAATCACTGACGCAGTCATTGGTTCCAGGAAGGAGGAAGACAACAGTCTTTAAACCAGCAGAGTACTGACCAGCACGTAAAAGGAAAAATATTGTAAATAACGAAACTATGTTAGGCAAAAATATATACTCTTCAATTAGGGTGCAGCAAATACTTTAGGGTGCCTAATTTCACCAGTGGTACAAAATATTGCTACCTGATAAGTTACTACTATGGAGGTTTCACTAACAGATGATATAAGGAATAAAGACAATGATTTTTCTAGATGATATTTGACAAAGTTCATTAATACTGAGGTACTACTGCAGTAATGTTTCAGAGTGAAGATTACCATTAGGACAATGAAAAGCATGGGTAAAAAAAGTATTAGTTTATTCGTGAACACAGGCATCCACACACACATCAGCTATGCAAATAGTTTTGTACAATAGATTTTTAAATCATATGCGTCCTTGTCAGTCTTGTAAAAATATGTTTTTGGCTTTTTTTTCATGGTAAAAACAGAATTCTCTCTGAAATACTAGGCACCGTAATCTCTTCGAGAGAGAATGATATGTTAATGGCTTTGAAACCTCTCAGTAAGATCATGTGCTATTTTTGTGTTGGGACACACATTCAAGTTAGAGACCTTGCATGTGAACATGTTGGAAACCCATTAACAGTTGCCTCTAAATTCATCCAGTTACAAAATAGAGTTACAAAGAGTTATAAAATCCAGAGGGCAATCTGAAGTGGTTTTAGGGCTGACTCAGAAATCAAAGCAAAACTGAGTAATTTAAATGAGTGGCAATTTCTGTCCTAAGTGAAGATTAAAATAATAAAATTTACTCTAAAGTCTGAACCTTAGCAATTGCCTAAATTGAAGAATTAAGGCATCTTGTGTTCATCTTTTCCCAATCAAAAGAAACTCTCTAATTCTTTTAGATTAGAACTAAAACAGGTGTTTTAAGCATTTCCCAGTGAGCTTAAAAGCATTGATCTATGTTTTTTTTCAAGAGCGTTTGTTCTGAAATGTTACTTCCAAACCAATGTAAGTAGGAGTTTACCCTAGTCTAGTTGCTTTTGCAGCTGCATTTTATATATGTTAGTCTTTGGATTAACCTTATTTATGCTACTGAGGCTAATACTAAAGATTTGTTGTAAAACAGCACTGACTAATCTTAATGTTTATAATTATGAAAAATGTGCGGCAGAATCTGATTAGTTTATATTTCTAAAAACTTATGCTTTTTACACTCTTGAGTGAAAGTCACCCCTATTAGTCTGGACTCCTACACTAAAAATAGTTCTTAAAGCCATACTTGTATTAATAATACATGTATCATCATTAGTTCCTTTCTGATTATGACACCATGCAGAAGCAGGACTGTTACACTGCATAGATAACCTAATCTGAACCACAAGCTGGTATCTGGAGTTTTGTCTTCACTCAGGG
This sequence comes from Tinamus guttatus, assembly GCF_059628265.1. NCBI lineage: Eukaryota > Metazoa > Chordata > Aves > Tinamiformes > Tinamidae > Tinamus > Tinamus guttatus. The sequence goes on along the minus strand of NW_028288569.1, from coordinate 2,518,078 downwards.
CTTCCTTCCCTTTCCAACTGAGATGTTTTCCTATGGAGGGAGTAAGAAGAAGGGAATTACATGCCCAGTCCTCCTGCAAGCTGCCCTCCAGGTTTGTAGCAGCCACCTAGAACAGTCAAAAGGGACTGGAAGAAAACTGTCACATAAAAACATACAGTAATGACTTAAAAACATAAACTTAAAAAATAATAACACTCCCAACCTATATTGAAAGGACGGGAGTGTAAAATTATGCCTGGGACATAGCTGGATGGAGTTATGGCAGGTAGAGGATTGGGTTGCAGGTCTGCACAGTATCTTTGAGACTGAGCAAAACAGTGCCAACCCTGGGGGAGCAGAGTCTGTGTCATCTGCAAGAGGACGTGTGCGTGGAAATGTCATGGCTCCTGGAGCATGCTAGGAATGTGGCAAAAAATTCTGGCCCACATAACTGCTGTGCTACACTGCTGGCAGCAAGAGCTGTCAGAGAAGGCACATTTCACTGGCTGTGTTTTTCATTCCTAATTGCTAACCACCCACCTTGGGTTTGAAGCCTGGAAAAGCTTTTTTCTCTACAAGTCTAGGTCAAAATGCTTCTTTTCTCCAATACAAAATAAAAGCAGAACTGGAGTTGCCACTGAATTTTATTTTCCATTGCACTGCACTCAGGAAATATGCTCTAGGTGACCCTGCATGTGCAGGGGGGTTGGACTGGATGATCTCTAGAGGTCCCTTCCAACCTTAAGGATTCCATGACTCTATGACTCTATGAATATGCTATTTCTTGTTTTGCAACTTGTTGCACAGGCATTTTTCATGCTGTTGTCCTGCTGCTACTTGGAATCATTCACTTTCTTTCTTTTTAAAGCCTTCCTACATAAAGACTGGCTGATTGGCACTAAAATATTTCAGACAGCTGACAGATTAGACAGCTGCGAAGACAGGCTTTTGGCCAGCTTGAAGCATTGAAAGCAATTCTGTTCCGCTTTGCTTCGGATTGCTTTTTTAAAAGGAAACCACAGACTAGGCTCTAGTGTTCCTTGTGGGTCTATGTAAGGGATAGAAAAGATATAGGCAGCTCACGGGATAGTGTGTGAGGACGTTTCATGACAAAGGAATACAAAGAATTTCTCTGCCTCACTGATTTTTAGTAATTGCCACATAATAAGTACAGGATCTACAAGGGCAAAAGGGAGATATTAGAGGATGTAGCAATCAATAGCTGAAGCATTGAAATAGAATGGCAAGGAGTTATTTTTAGTTCTCTGGATTTTTTTTAGTGTTAACCAGAGGAAACAAATAGGGAATTAGATTGGGCACTACTAGGTTGACTGAACATTGCTATTTTGCAATAATTATTATATTTTCTTTCACAACCACTCCCACCACCAGCCCAAAAAACACAGACTTACTTTGTAAAATCCAAGGCTATACTCAGCCTGTGATGAAGGTTTTTTGTCTTTTTGCTCTTACATTTGGGATTTAATTAGTGTGACCTCCCACGAGTTACTGTTCTCTTTTTTCAGGAACTGTCATCAATGATACTTCACAGATCTAGTTCTTATTCATATTAAAGCCACTTTGGCACATTCACAGTACTTTTGTGATTAATGAGATTTGGAGCCCACATGTTTTTCTTGTTAGTAGCAAATCATGAGCAAAGTTGAAAGGATGGTATGCTCAATATCCAAGTTATGGAACTCCATTTACAGAATCCTTGATCAAGTCCACCAATACTTATTTAAACATAAATAACTTAATTTTCATCACATGTTCATATTTTCTCATTATAACTATTTTGACTGAAAGAGTTGATAAAGTTAGCCACTTATCTATTCCCAATATTGTGTACATGATCTCAGCATGTTGCATATTTAAGTATGTATAGAAAATGTTTGCAGGAGTAGCACTGAAAATATATGCAAGTCCTATGTATAAAGTAAGTATAAAGTAAGTACAAATTATGTATAAGTGTGTATAAAGTAAGTATGTATAAATACATATATAAATGCATATAAATACAGGTCCTTTACATGCCCTCATAAATAAATGTCCTTTACATATGAGTCACATATAAGTACATCTGAATTTTCAGCATTTTTTATATTGCTGAGGACAGAAATTCTCTCATAATTGATATTTCAAATAATGCTGATATAACTTTTGAGATAGTCTTCAATAATTAATATTTATAGATATGTATGTTCCTTATCCACAGAGATATCCTTACCAATCCAAATCAAAATTTCCTCTCTACCTTGCCTTACAGTGTAAAATGAGTCATTTCCACATTAAGAACAAAAAGTAACAGCAATGGTTGAGCATATGCATAAAAGCTTTGATAGAATCTCTAGTAAGACATCCACCTTAGTCATTTTTGAAATGTTTTTCAAACCCAGTCTCTTATACTCTGTGCTACACGATTAACTGGCAAGCCAGCTTCAAACATATGAAATGTCACTTTCAGTCCTGCTCAGGGTTTTTGGAGCATGTAGCACATGCTCATTGTAAAAATATCCTACAGTCATAAAGACAAAATAATGCTGCTTGAGTTGTAGAACACAATTTTGCTGCTACCCTAGTCCCAAATACATTCACCTTCTGAATGCTGAAGCCTGGAAGGAAGCTTTGAATTGATGGCTATATCTAATGCCCTCTTTGTTTTTAAGAGTGACTTCCCAAATCACGCTGGAGAATATTTTATTTGTAATAAGAAGTCTTTCAAAAGAAACCCTCCGAACACTTTACAGAGTGCATCAGACTACTTATCTCTAAAAGCATTCCTGTTGTATGAAAGTAGAATGAAATCCAAATAAATCTTAAAGAAAATCAGCAATAAGAATGAAATTCAAGAAAATTGAGTGGTGAAGCATTTCTAAAGAGGTGTGAAGATATTTGAATGAGTCTTACTAAGAGAAAAACTGTTCATGCACTAGCATGAATGTATCTTGATATTCTTGATATATCTTTTTTTTTTCTAAAATTCAAAAGGATTTTTTCCCCAAGCACGTGGGTAATTCTGTGACCAGTTTTTAAAACTTAGGATTTCCAACCCCTATGACAAATAATTCAGCTTTTTTGCAGTGCCAATAATAAATGACTATCAAAGTTCTCAAAAGTCCATGTCAAGCAAGATCATTTTATGATCATGGTGGTGTGCCATAAAAGGTTGATATGGAAAGAAAGAGAGGTTATCTGGTATTTTGGATTGGTTTGGGATTTTTTAATAAACATGTTCACTTTTTTCCTGTTATAGATGAGAACAGGCACACAGAAAAGAAGAAGAGAGAGCTTTATAAGCAATTTTTTATTTCAATACTTCCATTTCATTTTATTCTAAAATTTGCCTTACATTAGACAAGGAGGAGGAAAAAAAAACTGATTTTTATCTTGACAAAGCTTTTGTTGCTTGCTGAGATTAGTAAAGATTATAGTAATGGTAAAATCATACAGGCACCAGTAGCTAGAGACATTCACTCTGCATTTCTGTGTTTTTGCTTCTGAGGGTATCTATGTTGTGTATAAAATATATCATTTTAATAGCCTTTCAGTATTTTAAATTCATTTACATTTTAAACATCTTTTAAATGTATGGTTATAACAAGTTAATCTTTTTGTATACTATTTTACATCTTCTTTTAGTATTCTGGTATGCTAATTATCACATCCTAGAAATATTGCTTGTGATTTTTTTTTAGACGACTTAAGTTTTTCATAGCCAATTAAAATATCTAAGCTTTCAGGGCTGTTGCTGAAAGTTTAATAGTAAGGAGACTGCTATCAGAGTGCCCATTGCATTATGAATTCAGCCACTAGAGGCAAGAAAGAGTAGAATAGGAAAAAGTAAACTTAGTGGGTTAAGACTGCTAGCATTGAGTATGTCATATTTAAGAGACTTTGTAATTAATTCTCCTCCCTTAAGGTATTCCATGGAGGCACTCTTCTGAAAGACATGGCAGCCATGGTCATCACAGTGTTCTCCTTCCAACAAATATGGTTGCTTTCTGAGGGAGCAACTAGCCGGGTGAATTAAGCAGCTAAATATAAGTTCAAAACAGTGATCCTTGCTCTGCCTACGTTTCCTGAGCACCAGATGATCTAAGATGATTTGCATAGCACAGGCATGTGTCACCTCCCATTTTGACCACAAAAAAATTAGGGAAGGTCAAGTTCTTGCACGGGTTATAGTGTTGATAAAAATGGATGAAGAGTACTCTAAAACTTGATGCCATAGGGGTAGTAGGTAACATACCGGAATGGTGTGAGGGCATTTAGGGCAGTTATCACATTGTCTTCCATCAGGTGATGTGGTCACAGCCATGATTTCTCACAGGCCCTAGAGCTGGCCATAATGACTGCATGAATCAGTAATGGGGGCCAGTACTGCCCCTGCTTTCGTACAGCTGATACAAACCCTGTGTGTAATGATGGAATTGCCTGATAGTGACTCTGAGGCAGGGTGCATGAAGTATGGATCCACATGCATAGAAATGTAAAAATTGTTAGGTAGCTCCTGGAGGCAGTTGCAATAACGATGAACTAGCCTGTATCAGTGTTGCAGGTCTTGGGATGTCAAAAATGCCAATGTCTGCACATTAGCCTGTTTTTTGTTTGTTTGTTTTCTTTTCTTTTGTTTTATATGTCACAAGGATTGGCAAAACTTCCTGGAAAGGCACATTAACATTCAATGAAAGCATGTTTGATTTCTAAGGTATAGATCTATAGAATGGGACCGGCTGCCCCAGAAGGCTTCTAGACAATTTAATGTGATATAAATTGTGAACCAACCCACAGTTGACTGAAACAGCTTAAAGAAAAGCCTAAAGATAGGGTTCTCCCAAAGTCTCATTCCTAGCTTAACATCTTCTAGAGGCAAGGGGACAACTCCAGGCAGCCTAAAGATTTTCCAAAGGCTGGATAATTCAGAAGGACTGGGTTCTGGCATCAGGGTCAGTGACAAGCAGCACTGTAATAGACCAGTGCACACACAGGCAGAGTCAGCAAGAGTGGTGAAACTGCTATACTAAAACCGACCTGCCTCAAATTAATTCCATATTTTCATTTCTGAACTTCTAATATTCAATGGAGAGAAAAAAAAAATGCAGTCATGTTCAAATGTCAGCACAGCAATATGTTGGTGACCAAGCATGGTGCATGACTAAATTTCACACTTCCCTGAATTGCAAACAATTCACAGAGCTATCAGGCGCCTAGTTTAATTCTCCTGCTAAACTGCCAGTTGTCTGACTCCATAAGTTGCCATTTAGCATGTAAATTACAAGATTTCATCATTTTTTGCATTTATTCAAAACAATCAAATGATCCAAAAAGTTATCACTTCTAAACTGAAAGGTTTATTGCACCCATTATATCTGAAACCCTTTCACTGTAGGACAAATACTTGCAGATACATATATTTATATGTGTGTATATATATATACACACATAAAAGAACACATTACAGTTCTCAACTTTTGGGTAGGTTTAAAGCAGCTCATTTCCCTTTAAAAAAAATGTGTAAAAAATTTGTGAAGTAAACCACCATCTATCACTATTGATGTCTCAATGGTCTAAAGAGTTGCTGATCAACAGTGTAGCAATTGTACAAAATGTAAGAATTTCTGCAGAAGTTCTTAGTTTACATTTTGTTTTCACTTCTGTGATCACAGAGTTGATTATCTTTAGCACCTCAATCAGACTCACCGTCAGACTCATCACAGGGTTTGAAGATCTCCATATTATCTTATCTTCCAAGTGTTTGGAAGAGAAGAGCAGTTTGTTCTTAAATATCTCGAAAGATGGAGACTCCTCACCTCCCCAGGCATTTGACTTTGCTTTTTTCCCTATTCTTAATATTGGAACATGTTAAGAATGACCTTAATTGCTTAACTTGAATTGCCTCTGCCACAGTTTTCTCTTTTTCTCTCTCCTGTGTTCATGGAGAACACTTTTGCCTCTTCTTTTTTAATAGCACCTTTTAGCTAGGCAAAAATAAAATGAATGACCTGATTTTGAAGCTGTTACAAAAATCCACTTTTCTGCTTGGATACAGAAGAGTCTGCAAGTGCAGTTGCCACCTTTTTGATGGCTTTTTAGCTAATTGGCTAGTGGCTGATTAGAACTCTAGTTTTGGACTTTAACATTGAAAAAGTTAATCTAAAAATGCTCCTCTTTACAGTTTTGAGCCTGACAACAAAACACGTGAAGGTTCCAAAACATTCCTTATTACTTCCTCTCTTTTTAACCGGCACATATCACTTCTAAGCGGTGCCCCTAAAAGTATCCTTTAATTTACAATAATAATCATACCAAAAAAATTTAAACCTCATCCTCTAAGAAAGCAAACTAATTAAAAGAAAAGGTGACAAAGTTTTCAAGAAATCTATTTGAGACTTTGCTAGTAATATAAGAACCTGGGAATGTCCAAAAGTAGCACAGGTGAAGCTTATGATGAATTTGGGAGGTTTATAATGCAAAACAACATATTTGCTTATTCTCATTTACTCAGTGCCAAACAGCAAGTGCAAGGAAAGAACCTGTTGCACTTTAGGTCAATGGAAAAACAATCAGCAAGTGACTTCAGCCCCAACCCTTCAGTTTCAACCTCCACACAACCTTTGCTCTTTCAATATAGATGCAATTCCTCATGGGTCTGTTTGTCCCAGCGCTTGAAGACAAATTATTATTTCAGTTAAGCAGAATCTCCCTTCTAAAATCTCTGAAGGTGACTAACACCATAATAGGGAAGGTTATATCTTTATGATATTTTGGTATCCTGGTAGGCCTGTATGCAAATTCAGACTCTCAAGAGCATGAGAATTGGAGATGGAGCAAGAAAAAAAAGACTATAGCTTTTTATTGGCAATATCAGCTTTCAACAAGATGAGTGGGACATTCGGTTAGTAAAACACATCCCAAATATATTTTAGATGAGTGACCACTACAAGAAATGGCATATACAGTGATATCTCTATCACATTCACCCTGGATGCATGTTATCACTAGTTTCCTTCTGATAGTGGTGTATAATATCTTGAAAGTCACTGGGTGCTCCAAAGTCAATTAGAGATATATTTTACAACAGATTACGTTTTTGTAGGCTGTAGTATTGTAAACTTTTATTCCACCATAAAACATTTTAAAATAAACAAGTCTCAAAAGTCTCAGAGAGAGTTGCCTCCAGCATGTATATTTAATTACACACACTATAACACATTAAAATATAGGAAATTTAAGAGAAGGCCTCCTTCTTTCAACAATTACATGTAGAATAAAAGCTGATTAATGCTACTCAATTTTCATGTCAATGACTTCTTATAAATTCATGGAAAACTGCCACAGCAAGTAGTTATTACGGCTACTGCAGTGTAACATTAAGCACTGGTCAAGGAAAAGAAGCTTTTGACATTGAAATAGTCTGCGTAATATAGGCCTTCACTGACAGGGTTTCATTTAACTGCCTGTTCTCTACTATACAAAATAGGATGATATAATGAAATATCACAAAATTGGCTATTATTTGCTAGTAGATGCATAAGTACCAAAAAAAGTGAGATTAATAGCAGAGCAAGTCAAATAATACACCATTTTTAGCACCTTTAAAAGTTTGTCATGCTGAACTGATGGTTGTTTGTGTTCTCTTCAGATTTTAGATTAAGGTGTTTAAGAGGAGATATAGGAATACTGACTTAGATATAGGAATACTGACTTAACTTCTAATTTGTGGGCCTCAGTGTACCTGCTAAGTTTTTCGTACATAGATTAAAGGTTATTGGACACACCATACTTCCCAGGCCAACAGTGCAAGGAGGCTATTTCAGTGGACCAAGGGTTAATTTGTCATGGGAAAGAAATAAACCACTGATCATCATCATGAAAAAAAAGATGGTTCAACTTTTCAGTCAATTTAACAGCTCTGTCTGATTAAAAAAAAAAAAAAAAAAAAAAAAAAAAAAAAGCTCAGTCCGAAGTTGATGAGCCAAAATGTACAAAGTGCAAGTCTTTGATGAACTGAACGACCTTAGGAAACCACAGTGAAATTTCTCATTTATTTGCTAGTACAAGTTATTGGATTCAACAGAAAATAGATACTTCCATTTTTCATTAGGTGGTTCAAACTTTGAGTGTCTGCATTTGAGAAGCCTGGAACTCCTCTTACCGTATGTGGATGTAGAGTGGTTGGAAGAAGTCGTGTTGCCCAAATAGAGACATTCTCTTAAACATCGAACTTAAAAACAATTATAGTTCCTTAAGCAAAATTTCCCTTCAAAAACAAAATCTTATATGCAGTTATCAAGATGCCAATATCATTTTAATCTGAAGAGCTCAAGGTTTTAATCAAAGATCTTCAAATCACTATTAAGTCATGAGGTAAAATCATTTTGGTTGTAATGGAAAAGGATTAGACTCAGGATTCACTTGCAGATGTCTGCACTTTTAGATCCTTGTTGCACTCTGGTCTGCGAGTTAGGAGCCAGTGTTTCCACAAACAGAGAACATAATATTGTCTCTTGTTTCTGATAATGTTTCAGCACTCCACCTGTCATTTAATGCAGATGATCTTGTCCATAGTGCCTACCGAAATAAAAGAACAAACTTCGCCAAAGAGCTTCCCCTCCTTTATTAAGGCTCTTTTCCTGCAGTATGTTCCTGTGACCACAAATCTTAATCTAGCCCCTCACACTGCCTTTTATCTGCATATATATATGTATTCTAGTCCAGTATGATTGAAACTGGGTGGGGAGAGGAGTCTAGCATGTATGGCCCAAATCTATCTCCTTAAGAGGAGTGAAGGCAGCAAGAACAAACCTTCAGGGAATTATTTCTTTTTCTTCTGCCTCTCTAACAATGTAGTGTCATTTTTACTGTTATCCTAAAAACTATCACATCCAGGAGAGCAGTGGAACAGCTACAGGGTGGATTGTGGCCCTGGAGTCACCCAGGTGGTTTGAGTTGTACTTACATGGATGGTAGAAAGAAAATAGTCTTCAGTATTTTCCTGATTTGTGACCTAAACAAATAGCTGCAATATTGTCTAAAGCAGTAATGTAATCCTTCCTTCTTTTTAACCTCTTTTGTTTTGCCGTATAGCACAAATAGCATCTTTAATAATTTTATAACATTGCCTGAAAAAAATGTAAGCTTTAACTATTAATTATTGATGATGTCCTCAATACCTGTTTTATTCTCAAGAACACATGACCATGTGTTGGATCTGGTGTGCTATCATCACAGAATATGCATACTACAAAGATTTTTTACCCTTCTCAAGATTTATATTGTTTTCCAGCAACAAACATAATTCCAGGAAAGGAACATATTGAGTGACATAATAAAGTGCAAGAATGACAGCATTTTTATCTGATACAGACTGAAACAGATTTGAGGTTAACAAATGAAAGAATTAATGGAAATAGAATACCACTATATTGTTTCCCTTATGTGTTTTATTTCCCTAGGGTTGAATTTGCATTCAAACTATGTTAGCTATCTCCCTGAAAAGATTACAATGTGGAGGACAAATAACTAATTTAATAGAAATGAATCATACTGTGATATATGTCTTTAAAGATCTAGCTCTGACAAATAAAACTACTACATTAAACCCTCAACTTAATTTTTAATATACGGTAGGAAGAGCAGATTGGAATTGAGTTTTTGACTCAATTTTATTAAAGTCAGAAAATATATAATAGTCTTTCATGAAGATACTCCCAAAATAAAAAGCCAACAGGATGACAAAAGAAATCTTATGTTTTGCAATGAAATGAAGAAACAGTATGTGTTTCATCGTGTGGAGCATGAGATATCACTGTATGCGCAACATGACTAATGCTGGTATTCCATGCGTTGCATGTCTGCTTTTGACTAAATCTTACAGCTAAATGTTACATGCAAAATCTGGAGCCTTTTTTGGCTGAGAGGAAATCTAAACCAATAGCAATTATGATTCAGATGCTAGTTAGCATTTTTTTTTTGATTGCTTTGGCAGGTGTATTTAAGAACAGAAAAGCATGAATTCTTTGTTAAGAAAATTAATTGAAAATACACACCCTATCAACTACTTCTGTGTAAATATTTGTAACAATAGAATATGTTAGAAATGTCGTTTGGGGTTGGCAAGCCTGGTACTGCCATAGGATTAATGCAAGGGTCCTTTTACTTTTAAGATACCTTTTGCCTAGTTGTGTGCATTATAAAGACCCAGGCTCATAAAATGCAAAGGTTTTTCATAGCCCACTCAATTCTCTGGTTCTGAGTCTTCCCCAGAAACATTGTGCTGGCCTGGACAAGGGCATCATATGCTGGGTTCAGGGACAAGCAGTAAGTTTGTTTGTATGGCAGTACCTCTGACTTCAGTACAATAAAGCACACCGTATCATGAAATTACAGCCTCAGGAAGTTGCCTTCGTTCACCACAACTGATTTATCTTCTTGTAACAAGCTGTGGTACAAACTCAGAAAAAGGAAGAACATAACCTCTTCTAACCTTTCAGTTTTCATTCATTTTTTGTCTTATATCACTGCAACCTTATCCTTAGCAGTTGGAAAAATATCAAATGTATTTCCTGATATACCTCTTGAACATCGCTCAGCTGGCTGGTTTTCACCAGTACCCATCAACAAGGAGTTAATAGCAACTCGTAATCACAGAACCACAAAGGGGGAGTGACTTGCAGCATATTTCTCAACATAGTAAACAATTCAAATTGCAGTCCATTTTGTGGAGCTACAAAGTGTTGGCTTTTATCACTTCCAAAGAAAATGCTTTTCAGTGTAGGCATAGCTTCAGTGGCTGTTCAGTAGTATGTAGTTTTTTTCCTGCAAGGAGGATAGCCCTTAATATCAGAGACTGCATAAACTACATGAAAATCCTCCCTTCCTTTTATATCTGAAACATGACACTTGCAGTTGTTCAGAAATATGGATTCTGTAAGTCCCAGAAATGCAGAAATTTGACTATAAAACTTGAATAACATGGACCATTTAGCATCTTGTAGCGCATTACACAGGAATTTCTTCAGCAACATAAAATCCTGCAAAAGGCTCAACAAGAAATTGATTTGTGAAGATTCTGGCTGCTGAAAAATGGCATGTTTAGAAACCTTAGATAAAGTTCACTATCTAGGAAAAGTGGATCACAGTGTGTGCAATGAGTCTGTGGGCAAACTGGCCTTCATAATGCCAATGCATTGTTCTGAAAACGTAATTGGGACTTGAGCAATGCAATAAGCCTTGCACAGATGCAGTATACAGAGACTGATTTCAGTCATTCTGTTTGATCAGAAGAGCATGGAGAAGAACTATTTTGCAGCTTAATATGAATCTTCCAGTATACCCAATAGAGCAAAATGCTCTTTTCTTTTTAACGTAAGGCACTTGAAAGAAATAGCTTCGAAAACAGACACACCAACCTGCTTGAAAAAAATAAAATCCACTGTTCTTGCTTCAGTAAGAGATCACAAGCAAGCAAAACTGCAGTGACTTTGTGCACCTTCTCGCTGATCTCTCAAACATAGTAGAGATCCTGAGACTTAACAATAAATTCCCCTAGAAAGTGATTTGTTCTGTTTTTTCACCTTAGGAGTCACAGCTGAACAAAAGGCATTGAATACTAACTGCACTAACTGAATTTAACACAGACAGAAAGAAGGGTAAAATATCATGTGGAAAACTTCATCTTTTCACTTTTGTCAGTGGATTATTTTTTGTTTATTTTCCATCTTCCACTACTGAAAATATTGCCAAGTCTTACTCTTTTTTTTTTTTTTTTTTTTTTAAAGATCTGGTGAAAATGATAAATTACTCTTGTAGGAAGGCTACTTGGCTATTCCCTTTCTCTGTATTTTAATTCATTCAAAAAATGATGGTATGGGGAAAAAAAGAGTATGGGGAGAAAATACCTTTGCGGTTTAACTAATGCCCAGAAGCTGATTTTATGACTGTTTTAACAAATATGCAAGTTGCAGCAGCGGGAGGCATGTGATCGGAAGTTATCAATGCCCAGAACAGTAGATTGAAACACGTTGTTGTTGCAGTGAGAATCTCCTCAGTTCATGCAGTTTAAAGCAAACCACAATCAAAGAGGTTTATTGATTTATTAACAACACATAAATAACTGGCAGTTGGTGACCTATACACTTAGGATCAATAGAGTGAAACAGCAGGTAAATCACAATACTAGGCACTTGCACAGTGTTCTTATACAAATTTCTCAACACCCTTCTCTTCCGAAGCCCCGTATCCTGTATCCACAAACATGCCCCACACACACAGGTTACATACACAGGCACATGTACATCTGGGCTTCTTCTTTCCAGATGGCTCCTCCTTTACTTCAAAAGTCTCTTTGTAATTTCCCAGTTGTTGTTTAATTCAGGTGATGGGCGTCCTCCTCTATTGCCTCCACCGGCTTTAGGCAAAGGCCCTCTGATAACTTGGGGTCATGGTTTGCACTCACATTTTTGTCCTTTCAGGCATTGTTATATAGGCCATCTGACCACAGGTTGTGCAAACTCCCAACATTCACCCCTCAATCATTAGCTAGATTACATCCGTTTCATCATCTTCGTAGTCAATTTAGGCTCATTTCATTTATATGTTCCTTTTGTTGCTATAACTTCCATATACAGCACAATGTCATCAGAAGTAGCAATATCATACAGAACAGCCATGCCTGAGGGTTTAATGATGCTTCTAAAACCCTTGTTAAATCCAAATCTCATTCCATTCCCTGGCCTCAATGCAACCAAGTCATTTTATATCCAATCTGAACAGTGTTTTGCCCCAGTGGTCCGTTTCAATTAAATCTGCGTTTATCTGGATGACTCCTTGAAAACTTTCTGTAGGATTGAATCATTCATCTTATGAACTCTTGCTGTCCAACCAACCACTTGGCCAGAGGAAGGACTGTGCAGGTACCCATAGCATAATCCTAAATGATCCGATAAGACAAATGATGTTATGATGCTTTTTTGCCTTGAATATGTTACATTTTGGAAAGTGAAATGTTTTGATATGAAATGCTTTCAAAAGCCTGTGAAAACTTCTTACAGCTGAAGGAGCATAGTTAGTGCAATCGGTTAAGAAACAGCCACAGCACAACAGACTTTACAAAGGATCTAATATGAGGCTGTCTCATCCATGAGATTCACAGCCTTCAGAACACGTAGTTTTCAGCCCTGCTCCCTTATTCAGTTCAGCACCTGGTATTGGCCCTCTCCTAAAGTAACCCCTGGAAACTGTGCAGCCCTTGTTAAGAATGGCTTGTCTGTATTTGCAAACAGTTTACAAACAACAGCAAAAAAGGTGAGGCCAAATCCTTGCAATCGCAAGGGCAATATTTCAAGGATTTTTAAATGGAGGGTGGACACTGCAGCTACACCCTGCAGGTCCAGATCTGCTGGCTGCAGGACAGTTTTTGGGTTATGCAAGGAGTGAAAAAATCTGTCCTGCATGCTCTTCTAGCAAGGCGGGACTTTTCAACCATTTTTCTTTCAGCTGCTGGATGCAATGTTGTAATAGGAACACTGACAGAATGATGCAATAGTGACTTCCTGAGAAATGGAATTTCTGGAGGGAAGACCCCACTGTCTCTGATCTCATTGAGGACAGGGCATCGAAAGATGATGACCAGAAGAGTGACCTTCCAGCTGTTGCCAAGCTGTACAGGGCTCCAAGTCAAGTCATCTTCAAAGAACATGGTTGTGTGTTTCAAAAAGGTGAAATGACAAAGCTTAGTGAGAAGCCTGCCGCCATTTTTTATTTGGAAAACAGTTTCAATATGACAGGCTAGCTTAGTTCAGGAGTCGGTCACTTCCAGTTGCCCTTTATGAAAGGCTCTATGAGACAGACCATTCAGGATGGTGTAACTATCTCATAGGCCTGATTGTACAACTTTGTTTAATTTGTTCCAGAATATAAATGCTCTGTGCTGGGATGAGTAGTTATCCTGATAGAATTTATGCTTTAAATATATAACCCAACGTAAAGGCAGCTGCAAATATCTTGCAAACATTTATATTTTAGTGAAAAAAATGAGTTAAGTAGAAGCTGTAATAAAAGGAAATGAGTGAATGACACAAATAATTACTTTTACAATTAGATTTTGAATTTTTGACTATGCAAGTCACTTAGTGAGAGTTTAAAATGACTTTAGTGGGGAGGAAAATGTGAGGCATCTTTGCTAAGCTTATTCATTAAAAGTTATTTTGGCACTACTCATTCCATTTTGTTGGACAAGTGTCAAAACATCTCCTGTAGCTATGTTTCTCCCTGAATACAGTCTTTTGCTTAAAACATTTGGACTGTGCTTTTTTTGTTTTGGAAAATTTCAGAATAGCAGTTGTGATTTTTTAATATTCACATTCAGATTCACTGAGCCAAGTTGTTTTTTTCCTAAGATTTAGCTGATTTTATAGTTTTCATAAATTTCAGATTTCATTCTAAATAAAACCAAACTGTCCTGATATAAATATTAGTGTAACCAAATGGTTACTCTCACCAAACTCACATTGTAAACAGAGATGTCAATTTTCTATGATTTTGGCCCAGATTCTTTTAAAATCACGTGTTCAGTTCTACTGTCAAACTTTCACACAATCACGGAATGTAGTAAAAAAGCGGCTTGGTCACTTTTTCCTCAACTCATCTATAATACCCTATCAATCATGTAAGAAAACCAATGCAGTTGCACTTCTGCCACCTTGAAGTGGTTCTAGCATTATGACCTACATATCTTCAAAAGTAGTAATGCCATTTATTGGTAGTTCATTCTGACTCTTTCCAAATAGATCATATACATATCACACAATGTTATAATTTTTTTAAAGCTAACAAAACCAATATTTGCCAGCAATTACCTTTCTACCATCTCCAGATGGTAGAAATAATATCGATTATAATGACAGTGTTTCAGCATATGCGGGCATTAAAATGCGAAGAAGAAAATGAAAAAAAAAAAAAAAAGAAGAAGACCTCTCAGTGAAGCATTTTACTAGGTGAATGACGATGTATATGCCAAGAGCCAAAAAGCTTACTGACTTGGACCATAAACTGTTCACTGCTCTCTTTTACTGAGATCCCACTATAGGTATTAGAATACCTGAGTCACTGACATCCTAGTAACATTAAAGTGAATTACAGGGTGTTAATGCCAAAGTATCATTGGGATCAAGTCATTGGGTCTTGTGACTACATATCAGCAAGCAAACGCATCCTAATGTTTATTTGTTATATACACAAGAGCTGTATATATTGCATCTTCCTAGTACAGATATTTTAATATAGATACTGAAAAAAGCTTTCTTTCTCTGCACTCACTGGGAACACTGCCTAGGGAACCCCTAAGCAGTAGTAGGGACAAACCCATAGGCTCACTTAACAGTACAACCTGTCAGAAATGCCTGTTCTCATGACAGAACGAAAGGTGAAGGTGGCTTCCAGGCACAGCACAGAAGGGCTGGTGTGTGATGAAGTAAAAAGGCTGCTGGGTCAAACAGCAACCTTTTCCTCTCCTTTTCTCTCTCTCTCTCTCTCTCTCTTTTTTTTTTTTTTTTTTTAGGTAAAGCTAGATGGAGATAGAGGATATCTGAGAGCTAGTCCTTGGGGAATCAGGGAACAACTTCTCTATCCTCATGCTCACTGATTTTTATTGAAGGATTATTTATTTCTTATAAAATAGCCAGACACACTGAGTGATCTTTGGTACTGAGACTTGTAGCTTTAATTAAGAGAAAAATTACACATAGGACCTTGGTCCTGCCCACATTAACATTCATACATGCACTTAATTCTCCTCACCTGAGCACTGTTAAGATTTGCAGAACTAGGGCCAAATTATAGTTTACACAAGAGTGTGAGAGGGAAGTATTTCATTACCACAGTTCTTTTAGTGCATTACAGGATAGCCAATTTTTCTATTAGAATAAAAGTATATATGTGTTGCTCATCAAAGGTAAAGTTTGTGTAAAAGCAATATACAATATGTAATAGCATAGAGATATATAATATTGGAAAGCTACATAATTCTTGGATATTTTTTCCCCTAATGCATATTGCAAATGTAAGAGAAAGAGTAAGAAAGTCTTTTATTAAAAGAGGCACTTGGGTTACATTTTTACGTTAGGTGGCACTAATTCTCTATTATCTGATATTAACTTAATATGCAATAACACTGCAATTTCAAAGAGTTAATATATAACTTCAGTGCCGTTACACTTCACAAAGCACATAGTATGGTACTAAATGTGGCCTTGTCTACACTATATACATGTCATAATAACCTTCAGATGTTCTTTAACACCAAGGCAAATCATGTTTTGAAACCGTGGACATTTTTGTAATCCTGAGTTGTTCTCAGATATGCAGTACATATCTCTAGTAATGTTGTTATGAGAAATACCTGTAAAATCACATAATTAACCATTATTCAGCGGTATAATAGTAGAAAACAATTACAGTAAGTCCAAGTGATGGCATTCAGTCAAAAAGCAACTTTTTATTACATACCAAAAGACTTTCTTACCAGATAAAATAGGCAAAACAATGTGACCTTCTAAAGTAACTGTTTTACTTTAGAAGGTCATTTGGCACACACAAACAGTAGTTCAAATGTAAATTCTTGGTATACTTGATTTTACAGCTCACTATTTTAGGGTCTGGTTCCTTCAGTGCATTGCATACACCTGGACACAATTTTTTGTCCTTCATTCAGTTTCAAGAGTAAATTGGCTGATTTCAAAGAAATCACTCGAGGGAAGCAGAGGGAAAATGTTTCAAAAAATGGAATGAGATATGGTGATACACGCACAATAATGCAATGCAGACAGGTGTTGTATCGCAATTGATTTTACCACTCTAATTGGAACAGCTCCTGCACTGTGAATACCTAAACCTGCTTGTTATCGTTGCCTACTTTGTGTCTAGAGCAGCTCAGACACGTCATATTATAGACTGGCTATAGAGAGAAGCGAAGTATGGGCTCAGTGGTGAGGACTCTCTGTGGAAAGCTGTATAAAAATAGTGAAAATGCTTGTGTCAGTTGGAGCTCCATGCTTCACACGAGGTGGATTTGAACATGAGCTGCCTGCTATCTATGTGGGGATTTCTGTAGAATAATTTATTGCCTGAATTTTAATTCGATTAGTAGACTCCTACTTGCATCCTCTGATGTGTTTAAATACGTCCTTAAAAGAAACTGAGTCATACAGAATTACACTAGTGTTGTAGAATGCTTGCCATTACCTGCTTAAATTGTAAATAGCCACATACATATGCACATATGTACATGCATATATGTGTGTGTGTATGTGCACGCGTGTTACTGTTTCCTTATGGAGCTCTTGGCTGGGAGGTGGAGCTTTCTAAATGTATTACTTACTTAGGTATGTCATCAGCCAAAGGTTCAAAGAAGTCAGATGGGCTAACCATTTTACAATTACATTTTCTATTAACTGTGTTGGACAATTCATTGCCTTATGCCTTCTGACTCGGTAGCATTTTGTTACAGTGCATGGCATTTGCTATTGATAACTGTCAGGTTAATTGCTCAGGAGAGTCAAAAGTTCTTCTTGCCAGCACCAGCACTGGAAAATAATTCCCCCCCACAGTGGTGGGGGGTTCTTTTCAAAGGCAGGCTTTTTAATGGGTTCATGAATCAGAAGTGAGAAATCTCCAGACAGATAGGCAGCAAATGAGCAATTGGCCAAAATCACAGAAAATGTCTTTTCTGGAAGACAAAAGTGCATCTTAGAAAGAGTGCAAAATTAATTAGGAATTAGAAGGTGGATTATAATGGGAAGAGTGTGAAATACTCTGTTAGCAAATTCCATGCAGACAGAGTCCTAGAAAAAAATCCCAAGAAAACAAGGTAAATTCCTTTATTTCATTTCCACATTTAAAGTATTTGTACTTAATTTACTGCCACTAAGTGAATATAATTGCTCGTGTTTCCTGATCAAAGTGCTGTGAAGGTGCATTTTCCCCCCGCTCCTCCAAGCCTAGCTCCCTGCTGCTGGAGCAATCAGACAAGAAGGATGCATCCCCACCATGCACCCTTCTCCCTGCATGTTACTGCCCAGCATGTCACTGTGTGGGGCTGGAACTAGTATATCCAGATGCTTATTTTTGCTGACAAGTAGGCATTTGAGTGGAGATTATTATAGTATATTATAAACCTTTTTGAACAGATCCACGTTTATCAAGTTATAAGGGTGGGTTTGTATGTAGAGTGCTTTCTGTCTCAAATATCTCCCAGAGAGATTATTGCCCAGTATCACTTCTGAAGGAATAGGACAGTAGCTGGTAACTCGATCCTCTCCGTGTTACATCTACCTCAGTATTTGGATCACCACTGCAGTTGAATCTTTCAAAGAAAAGACTAATCTTGGTTCTTAAAGACAGGTTGCAAATAGTGAAATATAGCATATTTTGGGGATGTCTATTATTTCAATGCAAGAAATAAGCAAATGAAAGAATTGTGGAGACAGGAAAAAGTAAACGTTATAAAGATTTTGTGTGTGAGTTAAGAAGAAAAGCAAGAAGAAAAACAAATATATTTTGTTGTTTTCCAAGAACTGGCTGGGTTGTCTGCCACAATTTTCTGAGAAGTGTGAAGTTAGTTTTAATAAACTATGTAACCACCACAGAATTATAAGACTATTCTCCTGATGCAGTTTTAAGTAAACTGAATGGCAAATCTACAAAATTAAGATTGTGCAACTAGAATAAGGAATAAAACAAAAAATCATTTAAAAAGTTATTGGGAACTGAGTATACCAAAGGCAAGGTAAACAAAATATGATATAAATTCATCTCTCTTGGGATTATTTGATATTGATTTTGCTTATGACAAGCCTTGGTTAATGTAACAGCATATTCCTAACATTAAACTAATATGGGTGCGAGCAAGACCTAGGTCAGTTTTGTCTTTTTTGTGCTTTAATATAATTGACAGAGTTAATTTTATAGGAATACTGGAATGTTATAAATCCTAGCGCAGTAAAGAATTGTTTTGTTCCTCAGTTGGTATTTTTAGTGAACTATTTATTTTCCTGGAGCATTTTGGAGTGGCTAGTCAAAGGGAAGAAAAATGTGGAGAGATTTGGGAGGAGGCAGCAAGAAGACCTTATATTCATGGCTCGGTGTGAATTAGAACCTAGATAAGCTAAGTCAAAAGCCTAGATATTAATTTTAGGATCTCTTTAAATTCCAGAGCATTGAGGAATAAGTAAAAATTCCTACATAAACCTTCCTAAGATGTCCTTAGAGTGTTCCAGATCTTGATTTGAATTTTTGCAGTTTAAGACTACCTTTGCATTGAATGCTTTGAGAACCCCATTTAACTAGCACTGAAGTGTTTTTTTTTTTTTTCTCAAATATGTATACAAGCCATAACCTCCTCTATCTGAGCTGCAGAGATTTCCTACACTCTTAAGCCCAAGCTCTCCACTGTTGGGTATCCAAAAGGAAACAGTGCACACAATTTTCACAAGAAAGAATGTTTTCTGACTTTATTTTACATGGGTAGAAGTGATTTTGAAAGCAATGGCAGTTCAGTACGCTGCATTTGACAAGCCTAGGCGAGAATGCCAGATCCAGTTTTGCTTTATATATTTGCATGTCGGGGAATAGTGGGGGACACATTGCATTTAGGAGCATTGCAAGGACTGCAGGAAGAGCCTCTGAAATAATCTGAAATTTGGAGAAATTTCTAGACTAAAAATGCATTTAAAGGGCTTGACCTCTTTATCATGAAACATGTTTTTTTTTTTAAAAAAAAAGTAACTTCATGATCATACGCATAAAACCAAATATGAGTTATTAAGAGCTCTGTAACTGAAAACGGTCTAAAAATACCCAATGGCTGGCAGTGAAACCAGACAGCTTGCATATTAACAATATTATGCACTTGTATGAGAGTGCCATACTGGGACAGTCTATCAAGATTTCAAGATCTGATACTTCTCCAGAAGATGTACCTTTGCAAGAAACCCGGAGAGGTTTTCATCAAACCAATTAGTTTTGCCATATGGAAAAGTGAAATTTCACAGTTCATGACAAATGAGAATTCAGACGAATGCTCTAATGCTTTCTTTTGTATTTCAAAATCTGCAATGAAAAGAAAGCAGAATTAGGATTCAATGGGGCCTCTTTGCAGCAGTGACATTAATAAATGTTTAGAATAAAGCATACAATGTTATAAAAAATAAAGAGAAAATGCCCTAGAATGAAGGAAAAGGCAACAATGTCCCTTTGGATTTACTGGGACTTCATTTTTGCTGTAAAGCATAAAAACAGACTATCATGATTAAGATACTGGGTCTCAGCTCACAAAATGCTCTGAGATACTTTATTCCCTGCTAGCATGCATTTCTTCCCACCATTTCACCAGCAAGAAAGAGCATAGAAGTGGATGATAATGTACTAGCAGAGTGACATTAAGGAAAATTAGATTTTGTATAGTGGGAAAAGCAAGTATTAATGTGTTTAGAGGTGCATTTATAGTGACCAGCCATGTTGCACTAGTGGCTTGGGTGATATTTGCTGTGTGCTCTTTCAGAGCAGAGCAAGCCCCCTTGGGCAGAGAATTCAGCATTTCTCTGCCCACGTTTTACTGCCAGGGTCCACATGAAGAAGAATGGCTTACACATTATACCTTTATACTCTAAGTTACGAATACTTAGGTTGCTGTGTATTAATACATGTACCGACAGGCCTTTATAATCCCTAACAGAGTTGCCCAAGACACACAAATATGTGGCTATTATGGACTGACACTCAAAACTTTTGAGATGTAGCAAGCAACATTGTGTGAACTGTGGCCCACAGTCATTCAGCAGTAGCAGTCATTAACAGCACTGCACTGGATATAAGATACAATAAGAAAATGAATAGTTTACATATCATATCCTTAAGAATAAGTAGGTGACTCCTGAACCTGCAAGGCAGCAGGGACATCAGACTCACTCCTACTTGTATTCAGTCCCACTGCTCAGGGCTAGATCTTTATTTGATTCTCAGCACTCTAAGGAACCATGAATAGAATGTAGGTATTGCCCTATGTTCTAGCCCAATCCATGGTTTCTACAAAAATTATGTAGGCAGCAACAGCTATTTTCTCCTGTTCTAATATCTGTCATCACTGTGATCACCTTTGCTTTCTCTAGCCTCTCTGCTCCATATACTTCACATCCATATACTACATCACATACAAAGTGATGGAAGTTATCAGGCTAAAAGGAAGTCTTTTGGCCTCCTAACTGTTGCCAAACTGCTTTAACACCCTGTCTGGCCTCCCACGCTGGCAGCTCTGATGCATCGTGAGTGGATACATTGGATTGAAAAGATCTCACTGTTCTGGTGTAGCAAATTGAGTATCTAGCTTCCCTTTGGACTCCCAGCAGCAGTAATCTCACAGCAGCATCTGAACTATACTTACAAGCAAAAACCTGAACACATCAAAGCCCATAAGCTCTCTTGCAACGCTAGAGCAAAAAGCACAGAAGTAGCATACTCCCATACAGTATGTGTTAAAACCTAACCAGGCGAAACAGCAGCTTCTCCTGCTGTGGATTTTTCCTGTAGGAAACAGCAGCCTTGAATATTGATTTAAGGCTGTTTTCGAAGTGTACCATCATCAAAAGCACTAGCTCACATCATTATTAATGATACAGTAAATGCAAGAAACCCTGTCTTTTGTCTGGATTAATACCGCCGAATCAATATTCCTGAGGTGCAGATCTTAGCAATAGGTTTAGTTACAATTTTTTTTATTCTTTCTTCCTATTAGCCTTTCCAAAAAAATGAAACTTACATCAGAGTATCAACATGCATAATCTTTTTGTTCTGCATCCTCATTTGATGTGTTAAGCTTTATTTGACTTCTAGGAATTTATCTCCGTATTTCCAGATAGTTCTGGTGAGCTAAGTTATGGTGACCCAACTTATTTTGGAGTAATAGCAAAGAAATAGCCCAGAACTGTGGCAGCTGAAAGATGTGTTGTGTCCCAGAATGAACAAAATATTCTGGGCCTGTAACCTTTCCTGTCCTAAAAGTTTCCTACACTCCACATATTGATTAGGTGGTAAAGGGAAAAGTTTTGAACTGAAGGAGATTCTCCAAGTCACCAGGTTTTCTCTTCTAAGGGCAATGCCACCATAAATGTTTTGGCTTTTATTTATTTCCTAGATTATAAAATGCAATCATTTTTATTTTGAGGTATGGTGAAGAGTGAGTGCAAAATTGTATCATGAACCTCTGTTATATTACAAAAGAAACAGATATATTCATGGTTCCTTAGAGTGTCTACACATGCAATACAAATGTTATACGGGGCAGAATTCTCATGGTTCAAGTACAGCTACATCTGAAATGGACACACATACCAGAGCAAATAAATACTGCACAGCATTTCGGAGAATAATTTGTATTAACAGAAAAAGAAGGAAAAAAAAGCTGTAAAGTAGACTTCAAAGGGAAAGCTAGTCAGGAAAAAATGTAATTATTCTATTAGGAGTTGAGCAGGACATCTCTGATTAATAGGCCTCTTTGGAGAAGCCTGCTGTGGGATATATAATAGATATTAGGGCCTAGGATCTTGTTACTGCAACACCCTCTGGCAGTTCAGCACCAACAAGCAGAATATCAGCAGTAAGAGTTCAGCACTGATTCCGTCAGAAAGAGGGGATTACACCACTGATTATTTATCCATAGACACAACTTCCAACAAATGCAACGGGTTTCTCTTATCACACCTCCTTTAGAACTACAAGCAAGACAAAGATTGACAGCATGAAAATTGTGATAAGATTGTAACTTGTGATTTGACCACAGTTATCACTTTATGCTACCTTCATATACCTTGGGCTCCTTATACAAGCTGTGCCTATCACCATCATATGGTTGGAAAAGACTCTAAAGATCATTTAGTCCAACCATAAACCCTTCAACACCTTGCCTGCTAAACCATGTCCCTAAGTGCCCCATCCTCACATTTCTTGAACACTGCCAGGGGCGGTGACTCCACCACTTCCCTACGCAGCCTGTTCCAATACTTGAATTCTTCCTATCCTTCCTATTGCCTAACCTGAACTTCCTCTGGCACAACTTGAGGCCATTTCCTCTTGTTCTATCAGTAGTTTTTTTGGAGAAGAGATTGACCCTGCCTTACTGCAACCTGTTTTCAGGTAGTTGTAGAGAGCAATAAGGTCTCCCCTGAGCCTCCTGTTCTCCAGACAAATAACCGAGCTCCCTCAGCCACTCCTCACAAGGTCTGTGCTCCAGCCCCTCACCAGCTTCGCTGCCTTCTTTGGACATGCTCCAGCACCTCCAGGTCTTTTTGTAGTAAGATGCCCAAAACTGAACCCAGTTTTCGAGGTGCAGCCTCACCAGCACCAAGCACAGGGCGATGATTGCTTCCCTGGTCCTGCTGGCTACACTGTTCCTGATACAGGCCAGGAGGCTGCTGGCCTTCTGGGCCACCTGGGCACCCTGCTGGCTCATGTTCAGCTGGATGTTGACCAGCATCCCCAGATCCTTTTCTGCCACGCAGCTCTCCAGCCACGCTGCCCCAGGCCTGTAGCACTGCATGGGGTTGTTGTGACTGAAGTGCAGGACCCAGCACTTGGCCCTGTTGAACATCATACAGTCCCCTGATTGATAGTTTATTTTTTATTATTTTATTATTCTCAAACTTTGGAGATTTGTTGCAGCTTAATTACAAGAAGGCTTTGGAATGCATAAGAAACCCTTAAATCACACATCAGAGTAGAAATATTGTCTTTAATGAAACTGATAAAACTATCCCTGCTTTCGTACCCTCTGCTGAGCTGATAGCATTAAGATTTCATACTCCAGGAGCAATGTCATGCTTCTTGGCTTCCTTTCTTCAGTGATTTTCTTACTCCTTGAGGGAGGGGGAACAGCTGGATTTGTCCCTTGCAAACTCATCAGTGAAAAAATGGCAATTTAAAAGGACCCAAGATCTGTTGACTAAAATAGGACTATTCTGTGGAGATGCTGAGCACTCTTCAGATATTCTGCAAGCCCATTTGTGGGGAAGAGCAGGAATAGAGCCGCTTTCCCTTAAGAACACAAGCACTCACGTCAGGGCCAGTCCAGGTAATAGCTGCTACAATTCCTACAGATGAGGAACTTGGAAAGGAGTCACTGTGGAGGAATTAGTAGTCTCTTCAAGGCTGGCCCTGAAATAGCAGCACTATATCCTCCTGATATAGTGGCACAATACCCTGCAGCAAAAGAGTCTTAAAAGAAAAAGCCATAAATCCCCAACCACACTCACAGAACCTCAGTTCATCTTCCATGAAGGGCATAGTGGGGATCTTCTTGATACCAGGCTATGCAAGGGCTAGGAAAAGGGGGAAACTGAGAATCTGATAAGGAGGGCAAAGGCATGGTAACTGACACAAGGAATTCAGCAGAACAAAGGGACTTCTGTGGGGTCCCAAGCTACAGGAAGAGTTTGCTTTAAAACAGTGCTCATCCTGGAAAAAAATACAGCAATATCTTAGCCACAAACATCTTTTAATGGAAGCCATTGCCTAAAGCTTAAATTTTGACTTCTGTGTTCTTGAATTTCATCTCAGAGAAAATACAGGCAGGCTTCCCAGGGAAATGCAGACAGGACTCAGCATCAGCTTTCTGGTCCAGGCATTCACAGAAAAACACACAGAAGCAGAGGGAGGCATTTGTGTGGGCTGGCAACTGGAATAAAAAGGTGGAATAAAGCTGGGCTCATGACCATGGAACTGAAGATAACTAGATCTCCTGCCCTGCGCGCAGCAGAAGGGCAAGTAGCTTTGGAGCCAATTCCAGAAACTGTGGAGGCCGTGGGAAACGTCCATCTCCAAATCCGACCTGCCTTTCCCTGACGAGACGTACTCTCCTGGGTGCTGCCAGGGAAATGTCAGCTCGCTCTGACACGTGCAGGACAGTTCTGTGCAGTAAGCACAAACTTCCACAACTCTTCTTCCCAGAAGAAGTTGAATGTGTGTTTGGCGAGCAGATTGCCTGCCAGTCTGAGAGGTCAGCATGCCAGATGTTAGGCTTCCAGCAAAAAATTATCACTGTAACAGTGTTGCTGACTTTCCAGATATGCTGTAAACAAAACTGTTTTTTTTTTTTCACTTTCGTACAAGCCAGTTTATCTTTAGCATTTGCCCTTTATAATTAATCCTTCTGAAAAAGAAAAAAAAAAAAAGAGGGAGAAGCAAACCCAGAAGCATGACCCTTTCAAATTCTTGACTTAAAACATAAATGGCACATGTTCCACCAGGCTTCAGGAATAGGTTAGTAGTATTTTAAACTGTATACAGCAATATCATGGGAAATACCAGTTTTTTCTCACTGTGTTATACTTCATATACATCTACAATCCAGTGGTAAATTATGGCCAGAGGAAATGGAGTGAGAAATGCTCTCTCATTCTCTTTGGTGTTCTAAGGCACATTCAGGAGGGAGCCTAAAATAAAAACAAAAGAAAAAGAACACGTCATTGTTCTACAAAAATACTTGTTTGTTAGAAAAATCTGCTAGCAAGATAGTGAGTGGTAAAGAAATATTTAATTGTTTTTTTTTTTTCAATACAGAGTCTATTTTGTTGGATAGATAGTTTCAAGAGCATTTTACAAGTCTAGGCATATCATTGGTAGCATTCATTCATGAACATAATTTAATCTGCTAGCTGCATATTAGGAAAAGAAGACAACAAACATTCCTGGGATTTTTCTTTTATTTATTGTTTTTATTGTGTTATTGTTCTCACTCCACCTAAACTTTTTCATAAAGTATATTATGAAACAAAAATTCATTTCTCTTGAGAATGTAGCTTTCAACCACAGCCGCTTAATCTGTCATAAATCATAGCATTTTAATTTGTGTGGCACTGTATGCATTTTTATATAAAGTTTAAGTGATTTTTACAACATTTATGTTATTGTCCTCCCATGTCCTGCATGACGTTATTGTTTGTTTGTATTGTGCAATTATCAACACCCCTGTTACTATGTGAAGAGCATTATTTTTGGATAAAGCTAACCCAGAAGATGCACTCCAGTAGCACCTATAATCCACTCTAATTGTAAATGGGCGTTCAGCCCATGCAACCGGAACAGAGGCAATCTGAACTACCAGAGAGAAAAAAACAATGCCTGAAAAGTGATGTCTTCAGTACCATTTCAATCTACAGAAGTGCTCCTCTTGGTACTTGCCACTAGGTAATGCAGCCATTGAAGCTACTGTAGCAATACTCACCAAGCACTGTGGGAATTAGTACTGTGGAAGGCAAAATGCTTCTGAAAGATATATAATTAGCATGGAAACATCCATCTCTTGCAAGTCTGCTGGCTAACCAAAGCAAACATACAAGTGGCTGGGAAAAGTTACATCTAAAGGACAGAAGCAGGTACAGTAGCCAGGGATGTGTTAATCTGTATCCTTACCTATCTGGAGAATGAGTCAATATCTATTACTTTTAAACTGATTAATTTAGACAGACTGATTCTGCAAGAGATGGTGGGTATGCGGAGTATCCTGGTTGCCTCTTATGGTGCTGCCTCTTCACTGCTATGATTTCACAAGCAAGTTAATTATGAGTTAGTTAATGCCAATGTCCTGCAGTGTAATCTTAACTTTGAAATACCATCTCAGTACCCCCTAAATCTGAGAGGAAAGCAGAAGTGTGATCCAGTGTTATACAAAGCTGAAAAACTGAGGACAATATTACCAACCAGTCAAGAGAGGTATAGGGGGAATGATACAGAATTAACTTTCTCCATGTAATAAGACCGTCAGACAAATTTGCATAACAAAGAATGCAGATTCAGTTTCACTTGCAAAATCACCTTATTTTTATCTTTTAATTGACAGACTATGGAACAGCCTTGGGACCAACACGAAACTTGCTTGTCAGTGATCTTTTATGCTTACAAAGGATGGAAAGGACAGTACCTTAAACCTACAATTGTGATGCAACTTCACCCACTATACACAAGCAATTGCTCTGCCCAGTGTAATTGCAAGTATGAAAGAATTTCTTGTGTCATTTATTGTAATAAGGAAACACTGAGTTTTACATCACTAGGCTGCAAAGAATTTGCTATGAAAACAGTATCTCTTTTCTCTTGCCTTGCAATTGAAGTATTACCTCCTCACACGTCCATTCAGGACTCAGCTGCAAAGCTCATTTTCTCAACCTATCACTCTTTTTGGCACTGCTTTTCTCTTTGCTGTGAACCAAAGCTTAGGTGTGGGTAGGATAGATTGCCTTTCTACTCATGAGTATAATCCAGGTTTGCAGTCCAAAAGCCATTCACATAAAAATTCAGCTGCTGTTTAAAACACAAAGCAAAACAAAATGTTTACAAAGGAACCAAGCATTATTTAGATGCATTATAAAGCCTCATGAGCTGTGCACAGCGCCAGTGACTAACAGGCTTGCTGAATGCCCCACGTCTCCCATATTGCAGGCCTCTTCCAGGCTGACCTCAAAGGGAATTTAAACTGCCAGCTTCAATCCTAGAAGTGATGCTTATGTGAGATGCCTAAATAGATGCTGTGCCTGGCCCTACAACAATATTATGTGTTTTTTTAAGAAGTCATTTGCCACAATCATATCTGAGTTCTGACTACAAAGCACAAAGTTGCTCCCCTTGTCACAGCCCAGATACCACAGACCTCCTCAGAGGCTGAGGAGAGAAGCATTTGCAAATATTTCTGGCACAGGAAAGCCAACCTGAGGGAAATAACAGTGGTGTCAAACTTGCAATTACAACAGCAATGGACATTCATGATTCAAGTGGAAAGAAATTACAGATGTAATTTTAATATTGTTTCAATAAATGTTCTTGTTCCTTGAAGAAAAGCCTCTCTACCAACCTGCTGTTTCTGCAGAGGCTTGCTTTTTTTGCCAGCAGAAAAATTTGCTATGACAATTCACTTCCCTGGAATGAGATTTCTTAAATAGCTAGAGCTAACACCACTGTGGAGTTAAGAACAAATATAAATATAGCAATCACAGCATGGCCTGAATTTTTAATGGGCATTAAAAATAATAAAAATAGTAATGGCAAGCCAGATAAATTCCATGCTAATAATGACTGGGCAGACAATGACATCCATTGAAGTCAGTGGGAGTCTTGCATGCCTTAACTTCTCCCAGAGAAGTTATGATTTTGTTTCCCCTGAAAGAAATTTCTTATTCATAACATATAATAAAATTGTTTCATTCCAAAAGCAATTTTAGTTGGTACCATATTGAATTGTAATTAAAGATTTATGATCCTATTAAAAGGTAATGTTGTAGTTAATCCTTAATAATAAAACACTTCATAAAAGTTCAGCATTATACGCCAAGCTGAGAGCAATTGACAAGTTCTGCAAAATATTTACTGTTTTCCAAGTGTCAGCAAAGAGTGCACTGCTGCAGCTCTCCTTCAAACAATAATCTATACAACTGTGCCAGTAATTGACCAAACTCTAGACTTCAGATATCCTTTATGACCTATACATCTATACCAATGCCTAAGAAGAGACGCATTTTTCCATCTTGACTTTTAACAGCATCAGCCTACAGCTAATGCCATTTCATTCAGTACAGCTCATCATGAACGATAGTGGCAGAATCAGGCCTGGGTCACAGCGTTGCTCATGTCTGTTAGCTCATTGTGACTAGTTTAGTTGTGAAATAAATCATTATTCAAGGTAAGCAGAAGTATATCGCACTTCTAAAGAATATGGCATATGAACTAGGAGAAAGTACTGTACTGAAAAGCTAACAGTGTAACTTTCAAAGGTTTAAAGGAGAGAACGAAATATATCAGCAACCTTAACACTGAATGATAATATGGGCTTGGTTGTTCTTACCATAAATCTCACACAGATGAAATAGTGAGAAATTCTGTGATTCAAGTCAAAGTATAGATGCAGTTGAAATCTTCTGGCTCATCCTTTTGCATACATTTTAAGGAAAAAGCAAAACAGCACTGTATTTAATTTAAGAATTCCAGTTAAACATTTTTTTTCTTTTTGGTTCACACAAAGAATTTATTTAACTTCTGCTAATGTAATATTGGTTCAAATCAACTTTAAAAGCTTGTCTTGATCAGTCAAAATTTCTTCAGCCTTGTCTAGGAGTCAAAACAGTTCCAGGTAAGTCATTGATACAAATACTACAAATACTGGTTTTACTACAAAAACTGGTTATACTATCCTGACACCTATTCAATGACTAACAAGCACTGACTTATTTGTAATCTCTTAGGATACCGAAAAGGAAGTAGTTATTGCATTTTGTACGGCTCCAGAAAATGTGGTAATGAAAAAAAAATACTAAATTGTCATAGGGTTATTGACAACAGATTTGTTGGCCTTACTGATATGGAGCATATTTTGTTGAACTTTTTCTGCACTTTAATATACCCTAAAGCATCAGATAATTCATCAACTGCTTTTCTCCCTTTGTGTTCCCCCTTTGCTGTAATATCAGTGTTCAGCGTAATCTTTCTCTCTATACTGCTCCCAGTTGATGTCTTTAGGGAGATGGGGAGAGTTTCTGCTCTGTACAGACAGCAGCTAAAGGAGTATGATGAGCCTGTTTTTCTGCTTTTCTCTCTCATCCTCACATCTCACATTTCTCCCAAAGCCTCCTTTCCTTGTGGACTTCCTGCTCCCAGTTTTAGGATGAAACAACTGGATAACACTGCTGCAATCAGTCCATAATCTGCATTTGCCTGCAGTGGGCGGAGATGGTGGAAGTGGTGTCAGATGACTTTTCCAGGAAGATTTGTAGGAGCCTGTTTTTGGGAATTTGGATCGTGTCTCCATTGTCCTTTATTCATTCGGGCACGGCAAAAGCAAAATGTGCTGTTTGGTTCATTTTCCCCTGAGATTCAGGCTGTAACAACATCAGCCATTTTGCCTGAAGGTAAGAGTGAGGAATGATTATTCCCTTGCTGTGTTTTATCTCGCACAGTAGGACACAAAGTCCGAGTGTCAGATAAAAACGAATGGACACTGCTGCTCCCATGCCATAAGTGCAATATAAATAAGGCTTCTGCCTAGGAATTCAAATGTTTTTTTCAGCTGATAGTCATTATTTGTTATCCCTCCAGGGCAAATGTGAGGCTAAAATGGTATCTTAACAGCTGTTCAAAAGAAGCCACTTGAGTAGTGAAGGATGTTGCTGACAACCTCAGCGTGATATTTCCTTTTACCCGATGGAATATGATTTCAAAACAGATGAAGTATTACTTTGAAGCAAGAAGAGATACAGTGGCTTTGCTGCTTGCATCCGAGGGGTTCTGCTCTCCCTGCTGAGTCGGAGGGATGCGCTCCCGAGACAAAGGAGCTCCCTGCATTGTCCTGCAGAAGCTAACAGAGATTCACGTCAGTGACGGCGCACGATGTCCAAGTATCCTTTGTATGGCTAAGTCAGCACCTAATTCAACATCACAACCACTGTTTGCTGCAAGGCAGAATTTGCTAATATTATTGTGTCTCTGCTTTTCTGCGTGGCTGGGTTTGCTTTCTTGCCTGGAGTGCTCTTCAGCCATTTTATGCTTTCTTCCTGCTTAGCTTTGAAAAGCAGTATGATTTACTTGGATGGTACTTCCAAGCATTGCTTGGATAGGCCAGCAAATCCTAATTAAGATCTCAGCTAAGGCACTGGTTGTGACCAAAAGCCAGGCATTACAGTTGTCTGTTTAAAGAGCATTTGTCCTCCCAGAGCATGTTAAAAATGGGGGTAAAAAAATAAAGATTTATCAATTGGATCAAGATTGTCTCAGTATCCTGGGACATGCTTGCACAGACCAAACAGTCTCTAGGATTGGCATTTAGACTCTCGTCTCTCATAAATAAGGATCTTTTAATACAGCTATGTAAGAACTGATGTGGTTGGTGTTGATCTGATCTGCAACCATGCATTTAACAAGTCCTCAAAGGGAGATATAAGAAACACTATTATTTCAAACGGTTTATTATCTCACCTAGGAAAATTTTACTATTCTCATTCACAAAGCGCCGAAATGGCCTCATAATTCACTTGTGAGCGTTAAACAACTTACACCACAAAGGTTGGTTTATGCTCTCAACTTCAATCATGCTTCTGTCAAGGAGTTTTACAAGCTAATTGCATGTTATGTAAAACAATGATTCCTTTTGTAATTTTTAAATTAATTGCTTTGACTTCTTTAATTATACATGCTTATCTTGCATTGTTACAAAACAGAAGTAAAATGGCATTTAATGACAATTATTCTTTTTTTTTTTGTTTTAATCACTCTCTCATATTCCTCTTTATTGCTGCTTTACTGGAAAATAAACTTCAATATTTTATATAGATATCTCATTTTTCTGTAATCTAAGAAATCCATTTTGAAGGAAAATGATAGTATCAAAGTATCAAAGGATCTACCATGCCTTTAGAATGATGTGTATATGTATGTGTGTGTATGTGTGCTGTGTAAATGAAATATTTTTTACATACTTGTCAAGGCTGTGCCTTATGTGTTCTAATTTTTATTTAATACAATATATACTGAAAAAAGTTCTTCACAATTATGCCTGGATTTTTTTTTTCTTGAGCTTCTATGTTTAGCTTGCATTCCAGTAAAGGACATATGTAATCAAATTATCATTTATGTTGTGAAACATATTCCATTTATATCATCAAATTTGATCTGTAATTATATTATCCAATCACTTGTTTTTGTGGGAGTTTTTGGAAATCCTATTTGATCGTCTCCTTTATGCAATTTTCAAACACTGTCAACCCAATATTGCCTCTTTCTTCACATGATGCAAATTATATGACAGCACCACATAACACAGTCTGAATGTTATGTATTTGCCCTCCTGATGTGTTGACATTTGATTCCTATTTAGATCACTTTTTTTAACAATTTGTCTTCTAAGCTTGAGAAGTCTCAAAACTTGCAAAAATTATGATTCTTCAAATGAAGAAATCAGACCACTCCTTTGCTACTTAAAAGCCAAATACTACATAAGTCTACATAAATTCACCTAAGAGAATCAGCCAAAAGATTAAATGTTCACGCAGAAACTGGAGTGATTTTTTTTTCTAAAAAAGCCTGTTTCTTTAAGGAATTTCAATTATCCCTGTTTTTCCTTCTATTGCTCATTTATTCTTTCTGTCTCTAATCTCAAACAGCACCCTCAAGGCAAAATATAGTAAAGAAATTAATCAGTCATTTCAACAGACACTGAACTGTAAGCCCTGATACATCCCATTTTGTTGACAATACTTGAATGAAAAGGCACTATATATGTAATTAGATTAGCAATAATATCAATCAAATATAAAATAAATATTAAAATAAACATTAAATTTGTAGCCCGTTTACTTATGGGCACAGAGAGCATTAGGTTGTGGTCTTAGCTCTCTCCTGATGTTACTGCATGTGCATTACTGTTGTGTTAAGGAATCTGGATTATATACAAGCATATAATAAGAAGACACTGCAGGTAGAATATATAGAATAACAAGATGTAGCTCTAGATGAGAGCACAAAAGTGACTGCATAGAACTTGAGAGTTCTAGTCAATTGTCTAACAACTTTTGGTGGAATAGGACCTGATAAGAGTTTGCTTTCAAAATTTGTCAGAGAAAAGGGGAAATCTTTGTTAAATTCCAGCTATGTGAACAGCTGCTCTAACATATTTAGCCAATATTTTACCTGTATTATTTCCTAAAAGTATCTTTATACCAGACTTATAAATCAAATAATAACAATTTCCACAAAATACTTAGAAGACTTACGACCTTCATTTCCCAACATGCACTTGATTAATTCTGTGTAAATCTGTGTACAGGCACCAGGATTAAACTGAATAAAACTATGCCTATACACACACACACACACAAACACACACATACACACACACACACATATATATTTGCAATTTAGAATCCTAAATTGGATTTGAATCAATTACCCTGAAAGTAAGTAAGATTCCTTTATTTAATTAAAATGTTTCAGTGTATCACATTTCTTTCCTGAATGCTTATAAATTCTGACCTCTTCTTGTCTTTTATCATCTTCAGAACTACTGTAGAATAAATAAAAATAGATATGATTTTGCATGCAGTTCCTATAAATAAAACTCTGTGAAGTCTGTTACATCTTTCTGAAACAGAAATTAATGCAGTTAATGCATTAATGCAGAGTGCTAGGAACCTCCTGCGTCTCCAGATCTAACAATCATCACCTATACATGTAGTAAACAAAGGGCTTGTCTTCTAAATGTTGCTTTACAACTTTTTAAGGACATCTCAGAGTGGCAGATGCCCACTGTCACATTTATTTGTAAAGAAAAAGCATATGGCCTACATGGTCATTATGCAACATAAATTGCTAATAAAAACCTTGCGAACTTGGCAGTCTAAGTGAAAGGGGAAGTATTCAAATTAAATCCAAGAATATGTAGGGGATTGAATATTTGTTTTAAATTTGGAAATTGGAGCAAGCTTTTCTACTGTCCAAATTTAGTACTTATTCAGACATTCAGAGATATCAAACTTACCCACAGAATAAGGATTTTCAGTCCCTTGGGCAGCTTCAAATTGTATTATTGATTGTTTTTAGAAAAAAAGAAGACAAGAATAAATCCGCTATCTAAAATATATAATCACCTTACAAGTAGGCCTGAAACAAGAGATTTTAAAGTTGATCCAAAATGATGTGTTATCATGTCTAATACCCCTCCACATTCTATTGATAAGGTGACAATATCTTTGACTGCACAAATTCATCTCTGCTTAAGGATATTCTGCATAGCGTTGGTTTAAGCTCAGACACAACATTAAGAAAAAATGTCAGAGAGAAATGCTTCTTTTCTCATCGAACGAGGGAGAACATTTACTATCTCCCTGCCTAATAAGAAAATCAATAATCATAGACCAGGAAGCACGACAAAAAAAAAATCACAAAAAGCCTTTAGATGCAGCAGCAGCAGCATGGCCACCTGTTTGAGTCGCGAGCACGCCTGTGGCAAATCGCAGCTCATCTGCAGTTAGGCTCCTAATAGGGTTGCCAGAGTGCCAAACTGCTAAAATAAAAAAGGGTTGGCTCAGCGTGCCATAAAAATCCCTAGCGTTCACAAAATGCCTGGCACACAGTCTCTGTGAACGAAACACTTACTGTTCATACCCCGGAACAGAGGCGTTGTTTGAAAAATCTCGGAAAATGAGGCCAAGTTCCAAAGCCAAAAAGCATGAGTGATGTTGAAGCAGATCATCTTTTTCTATTACAGACTCTGGTTCTCACAAGAACATCCTTTCTGGATGTATGAAAGGCACAGGGTAACCTTTTATGTCTTTTGACATTTCCGCACAGCTCCACAAATTACCTGCTACCTCCACAGGATAAGAGTGGCAGAACAATTGGTACCCTGTCAGCCAGAGCCAGATATTCACTGCGATGATAGATGCTTGGCCGTTTGGGGTTCTTCCATCATTGCACAGAAATACTGCTCCTCAGGAAGTCAAGAACCATTCCACTCCTCTCCTGTTTTGTTTTCCAAATTGTGAGACAAATTAAAATATGGTTGTTAATTTTTAATTAAAAAGTAACTAGGCAGACAAAAGAGATGAAAAAAGGACAGGACGCAAGGTAAAATTAACAATGTATTGAAAATAAGAATTAAAATGAATTGCTTAGAGGGGAACAGAAGTCTGAAAATTAGATCCATAATTCTTTCTCAATAATATTGAATGAAATTGTTTATGCTTGACAAAACTGACCATCATGTCAGCCAGTTAGACCTAGACTGTGATTTTCTTTTTCCTCAGCAGCCCTCCTTCCCATTTTACCTGTGAGCTTTCAAACCTCCTTCCAACTCTGAACCGGGTAACTGAATCTCCTTCCAGCTTGCGAACTACATGTGCATGCCATCCCACTGCTGGGGTTATGATACTTGGTTTGGAAGCCAGCGAGACTTGATTCAGTCTTGCAGTTTTACTTCAAAATGGGTTAAGCTGGAGGTGAACAAAGCCTTTAGGCTTTAACTTTAAACAAGACACAGTGCAGAAGGCTGAGCAATGTTAAAACCTGTGCTCTCGAGGTGAGTAACCCATCTTCCTCCCAGCGCAGAAAGGTGGAGGCAAGCATGGGCTTGAGCTGGTCAGCTTTGAAGAGAGAAAGCAAAACTCAGTGATAACTGCAGCCATGCTGGGAAGCACCAGAGGCCACTGCTTTCCTCCAGCGGTGAGGCAGAAAGCAGAATTTGGAAGCTCTAGCTCTGAGCAAACAAACAATAAACGAAGCCTTCTAGCTCATGCACTAAGCATGTTGATATCTCTTGTATCCTAAATTCAATCCCCACAATATTTTATTTCAATGAAATAGTCCAGTATTTTATGTGACAGTAAGCTACACGTAAAATACTAATGAATACAAAATGCCCTAAATATCTTGACACCTTCAATTTTTTTAAATAAATATATTATGATTCTAAATCTTTCTGAATTTCTTTACATTAAATGTTATTCACCATTTCACAGATGTTTTATTAGAATACACTTTTCCAGAAAAGAAAGAGACAATTTCCCAGCACTGAGGAGAATTCACAGATAATCAAAAATCTGGCGCTTAAGACTATTGAACTGTCTGAGCTGAGATAATCAGATTTACCTTTTGTCTAAATATACCACACTAGGAGACAAATTGTGCCTTCCTACAGAGTGATTGTGTTTGTAAGGCAAAATTAAAAGGATAGGAAAGCATAATTAGTCCCGAAAAGTTTCCCCTTAATTTTCCCATCACCTAAGAAGCTTCGGCAGGTGCGTGGGATGCTGCACGTCTGCATGTAAAGGCACCAGCAGCAGCTTCCCTCCCTCCAGAAATCACCAGCGAGAGGACATTCCTCCCAGCAGCTCCCACATTCAGGGAACAAAACCCAGCTGAAACCCAGCCAGCCTCTGCACCGTGGGAGGTGAAGACAGGGTGGCCCCACTCCTGGCCAATGCACCAGCCATGTCCTTCCTCCTGCCCACCCAGAGCCAGGGCATTGGTCCCTGCTGCCACTGAGATACTGGAAAAGTCACTCTGCGAGCTTGTAGCAGCGCTCCAGAGACAACACGAACATTACTTGGAACAGGAGAGCTGGAGGTGGAGGTGTAAGCTTACAGAGTTGGTTTTCAGAGTTTTATCCTCTTTTTTTTCTCCCCTTAGAATTTTGAAGTTGCTCCGCACTCCTTTTCCTCGCTCTCCATCTCTTGGAGACTGTCAAAACATCTTGAGGGACGTTTCCATTTTTCTTCTCTTTTTTTCCTCTTCACCAGCATCTCAAATCTTTGATAGCCATTTTTTATATACATAACACTGTTCCTAAATTCTAGTTTTGGATTTCAGAACAGCACAGAACCAGTTCATGCTTTCTAAAATAAAGCAGGAAAGTTGCTAATTCTACTGAAAGTTGCAGCTGGCCATTGTAATCAAAGGAATGTTTTTACTGGCAGCATGATATATTTAAATTCAAGTCCGGAAAATTTGCACTCTTTTTGAACTTGAGAAGTTGTTAAAAGCTGATTTATACAAAACATTCACAAGTAACCCAAGCCAAAACCAAAGGATGTAAATGAGAGACATCTCCTTGCCTGTAGTGACCCTAGAGAAATAGAGGTTCTCCAGTTTTAGGAAGGGAATCTGCTCATCATTAAAATCACAAACTTGCATGTCTGGGTGTCTGGTAGCTTAACTCATACAAAGCCCATACGTGAATATGTGATCACCTACCGCTTGCTAGAGATCCATTGAGAAAAAAAACAAAAACAAAAACAAACAAACAACAACAACAAAAAAAACACACATTAAAAAGACCATATTTCAAAATAATACATTCAGGAAACAGTTAAATATAGCAAACACATAAAATGCTTATTATATGAAGAAACAAGAAAAATGATGTAGCTTTCAACTTATTTTAATTTGATTACAGAGGTAAGTGAAAACTTACAGGTCTTTTTTATTGTTCCTTGGCTATTCCTCAGCACCTGGCCTCTGCAAATTGATCTGGGAACTGCTGTGAGGGAACTGGTGGGCTTGCTCTGGCTTCTGAGGTTGTTATACATTGCTCTTGCAAAGGCTGATGCATCATAGGTGAATTATCCCCTTAGCACAGTTAGACTTCTGATCACTTTCTATAGCTCCTCATGGCAACTATCTCAGACCTCTCCCTCAGACATCCTAGTATTGGTCTAGTCAAAAATGAAGTCCTGGCTAATTTGAACAGTGAATGCTAATGTCCTGAATTCCTGTGACTTATTTATCACAATAAGAAAACACTCCTTTCTTTTCCAAATTCACCTTGCTAAAGTAGTCATGAAGAAATCACTTGGTGTGGAGCAGTTGTGCTGTTTGATCGATTGATAGCTAAAATCCATGCTCATGCACTCCATAGGTTTTTGTTGATAGTTTGATGCACAGTCAAATTTTTTTGCTCAGCAAGATGAAATCCTGGCTGTTGCAGAGTATGCACATGGGGTTGGGTGAGGGACGGATCTGAAAATCAGGATTAAGATTTTCCTTATTCCTGTGAAAGGAAGAAAAACGAAAGGTATTTATTGTGTTACTGATATTTCTAGTAACACAATTTACCTTGCATATGCAAAACCACAAGAACTGGAAAATTTGTGTTGGTTATATTACAAAATGAGCAATTTTGCATTCTTTCTCATTGTCCCTTGGTGAGAAGATAATGTGGTTAAAATGAAGAAGAATAATCTCAGTGCTTGGCCAAACAGGGCTGTGTTGTCTCAATGTCAGTTTTTCTGACATCTATTCAATGATTCAAAATTATCAGACATGAAGGTGAAAACCTTTTTGTTATAGTGCCTTATGAGCTTAGCAGACAGGTCTATTCTGCCTCATCATTCCTGACAA
Organism: Tinamus guttatus; assembly: GCF_059628265.1. Taxonomy (NCBI): domain Eukaryota; kingdom Metazoa; phylum Chordata; class Aves; order Tinamiformes; family Tinamidae; genus Tinamus; species Tinamus guttatus. Next base: position 2,480,179 of record NW_028288569.1, on the reverse strand, counting down.
GCCAGATCATTTCTGTTGCTGAGATAAATACATCCCACTGGATCATCGCTGTGAAGCCTGCAAACATTAATTAATTTACAATATTATTTCACTTCTGTGGTATATTTTACTGCGGTCACTTCTTATGTTTTTATGTTTTGGGGATATTTTTTTCAAAGCCTTTTTCTAGGTGTTTCATCCATCAGTTTTGCCAGCTTTTTTTTTTTTTTTTTTTTTTTTTTTTTTTTTGTAGCTGGAAACCTACTTACATCTTTGGATATCCTTTTCATATGCGCACGAATTCTGCTGTATGGGTGGGCTATAATATCCTACAGCAGTGCCAAAATTAGTGAGATGTCTTTCCCTCAGGGATTAGCAGAACCAGAGATTAAAGGAAAAAAAGTTCAAAAGGTGCATGTTAAGAAATAATTAATGGAAGAGTTTTACAGGACACGGGTGTTGCTTTGTTTTCAAAAGTAAAATTACCCAGAATTTCCTGTATTTCCTGTAATGACTTCCCTATTGATCATTGGCAGAATTTGGCAATATCCTAAAGGAGAAAAAGACCTGCAACATGCATGCTGCTAGCAGAATGTGGCAGGCTGGATTGGCCACCCTACAGATGCATTCAGGAGCAGTAGTTCATGTTGCAAGGCAGGGTCCCCAGCACTACCTGGAGCAACTCCCCTAGCACATCCCAGCCATCAACCCTCCCAAGGGAGGATGCAGATTTTGGGCCTGAGGCTGTCAGACCCAGAATCTTTTGGAAAGGCTGCCAAACCTTGTCTGACTACTACTTCCTGCTGTTCTTCCACATGGGTAGTGGCCATATGACCAGGAAAGACCTGGAGCATATAAAGTATGACTTTGGGTACGAGTGTCAACGTCATGGAGCCTCAGGTGTTTTGTTTGTTTTCCCAAACCCTGATGGTGAGAGGAGAGAGCTTGAGAAAGCATGGACATATCCTGCAGGTTTACAACTGGTTGTGCAGCTGGTGCCAGCAACAGGCTATTGGTCTTTTTTATGAGTGGGGGGAACCTCTTGAAAATCAAGAACTACAAGAAAAGGCAGGATCTACCTGACAATTCCATTAGGAAAAGATCACCTTTGTCATCAGCCTAGCTAATCTGGCAAGGAGAACTTTAAATTAGGAATGACAAGGAAGGAAGATAGAAACTGACAAGTCAAATGGTAGGCTTGATCGGCAAGCAAAGGGCACAGCAGGAATAAGAGAAACCTTATAATCAACCAACAGGGCTTTGTGGGGACTAACTTGCAGGATATGCACATAAGGAAGTGCCTTCATGACAGCATGAGCTCTGATACCTATTATGGGGTCTGAGTGCATCTCCGAAGTGCCTCTACATTAAATAATGCAACATTAGTAAAAAAAAAAAAAAAAAAAAAAAAAAAAAAAGAATATTTAGTTGACCTTGCCTGAGCAGGCGTTAGGATTAGATGATCTCCAGAGATCCCTTCCAGCCCCAGTTCTCATGTATAATTCTATGCAATCAGCAGTCTGCATGCATGAGACACAGTCTTACAGATATCCTGGAGGTGTGGTGGGAAGGATCACATGACTAGAGTGCTGGACGGATGGACACAAACCTTTTAGGAAGGATAGGCCAGGAAAGCAAGGAAGAGGAGTTGCTGTCTTTGTGAGAGAGCAGCAGGAATGTGTGGAGCCTGTCTGGGGATGGGCAAAGGGCCAGTCGAGAGCATAGCAGGCAGCACTGGCAGGCAGGTCAACAGGCCAACATAGGTGACACTGTAGGGGGTGCCTGCTAGTGAACACCTGATCAGGAAGAAGTAGATGAAGCCTTTTTTCAGACAACTGGAAGAAAGCTCATGTCTGCAGGCCCTGGTTTGGACAGACTGCCTTAACCACCTTGATCTGTGCTACAGGGACAACGATGGAAGGACAGCACAGTAGGGTGAAATCAATCCAGCACTTTTTTGGAGTGTACTGACGGTGATACAGGGGTCAGGGAAGGTACGTACTTATGCTTGCAAACAAGCTCACTTGGCTGGAGTAGCAGGGTTGGACCAGATGATCTCCAGAGGTCTCTTCCTATCTTAACAATTCTGTAATATTGTACATCTGCCTTCAGAGTAAAAACTCTCCTCAAGCATCCACAGAAGGTCTTTAAAGGTCACAATGCTTGCTCTGCTAAACAAATTCAAGTTACACATTCAGCAAAAGAGAAAGACAAAAGCCCTTGAGAGAGGCAGAGTAGCTCCTTTACCAAATCTGGCTGCCTATTAACGGGCCCGGACACAGATTCAGCACAGCTGAAAATCACTGGTTGTCACAAGAATACTTACATATGATCTGCCCATAAATACATTCATTTTGGGAATTTGAAGGTGAGCATTATCACGAAAGGAAGAATTTCTGGAACACTTTGCCAGTGGGATATCAAAGCAAAACTCCTAACCATTTTAGAAATGGTGCCCAGTGAGTTAATGAAGGGAATCAGAAAAATCATTTGGTACTGAACCAAGGGTTTAGGTTTCACAAGTTCAAGAGATGCTTCTGAGCCCTCTCTTTCTGTTACACACACAAGCATACAGAGGAATATGCATATATATAAAGCTGTAGAGCCACATGATGATTTGATAATGCCTTTTTAATGGTCTTTGCCTTCTGTATGAGATCAAATCTTCAAGGGGCTTCAAGTAATATATCATTTTCATGTAAATCAATTTGCCACAGAAATGCTTCCACTTCTATTTAAATCTGTATTTTTTTTACTCCTTCATCCAACATGCATTTCTGCCCCAAGGTCATTCAGAAGTGTGAGAGGAACAGCAAGAAATGGCCTGTGCCTCACAGTTTCTATTGGCTGAGAAGGATAGTTACTTTTTGTGTTAAATTTTATAAAAACTATTAATTTTTCCCAGTACTAATAATGAATGTAAAACTAGATAGTAGAACTAGAAATCTGATCCTGAATGGAGAAAGAAACAACTATAGACCTCTCTAGGAAACAGGGGTGCCTATTGCTAATCTTGGAAGGTCCAAATATACAGAACTTTATGAAAGCATCTCTTTCACATAGGGATATATAAGGATATAAATTTTAAGCTGCTTATATAAGCTTTTACAGTTTCTTCTGAGACCTGAACATTGATACTATCTTTTTTTTTTTTTTCACACAGGAAAGTTCTCAAAAATGACAAAAGCTCTCAGGTGTTCCTGAAAAACTTTCATTTCTTAGGGCACAGCAGCATTTATGGAAGCTGTAATGTTGCAGACTCAAGTCTCTCATAATCATGTACTTGCAATGACTTGCATCATTTACACTTGGTTCTAATGGCCCTGGCTATTGCATCCACTCCAAACTTATGTTAAAATTCTTGCACCACTCTATAAACTGTCTATATGTGCACTATTTAAACATTCACTGTTAACTTTCTCATCCCTAACATTTAGTCACCTCCAGGGAAAGTAAGTGACAGCTTTGTTACACTACACATCATGAAACTGCACATGCAGATTACAGCTGGGATTCCAGTTTCAAAGTAGGGAGATTTCGATTTTCTTTAGCTTCTCTTGATGAGATATAAGAACCACAGTAGACCTCACCTCCTTTCCCTTGGCTGATGGCCAACAAATTTTGCTCACTCACAGCCCTGAAGACAGCTCTTGATTGTGTTTTGATGTTTCTGCCAACCTATTACTGTATTGACTGTATGGCAGCCAAAACATACATTTGTGCTCTCATTTTTCCCCTGCACTTCTTCCACTCAATCAAACATGCACACAAGCTTCCACTGAACACAAGAATGCTATTAAGCCACAGTGGTGCTCTTGGGAGCAGTGTCATGAAATCTCTGCTCTCTTTAAAGGAGCACATTTAGTTGACTGCTAAGACTTGCCCTTTTACCACTTTTTATTATTATTATTATTTTGTGGTCTTTTGTTTCTTCCCAGTCTCAAACTATAACACCCATATTCACTTTGTATTGGAAATTAAGATTGTCAGAAAAAAAAAAATTGGCAGTTCCTTCCATCCCATGAAATAAATACGTAGTGGAAGTGTTTTCTGAGATGTAAAGCACTAGATTTTTAATTTGGAGTAGATTGCTGGGGATGACTTTTTCATAAAGTGCAACTGTCCATTTGAATTAACATCTGGTGACATTTTTTGCTTCAAACACAGAAGAGCCAAATATGTCTCCACAGAATTTGACATCCTGTGGGACGCAATGCAAAAATTAGACCTAAATTTACCCTTTATCTCTTACATGGCATTATAATCCCACACTCCCTTACATTTTCAGCACCACAAGGTTTTAGTTATGAAACTGGAATGCCTGAGAGCTGATTGTATCAGCAAAATTTCTTCCACTCTATAAAGACAGCTTCATTGTCTTGCCCTTGTTTAGCTAGTTTTCCTCACTGTGCTTAGAATCACTTGCAATATACCTCTGGCCATCTGAAAAGTGCTTTCAGAGCTTGCCTTTTTTTCTAGCAGTTGTGGTACCTTTGCTGACATCCGTTGGAGAGAGGGACCAACCTCTTCTGGCGATGGGCTGAGGCAGGGGTGCCAAACTGAATTCAGTTTTGAATTGAACTACTGATTTCCAGGGTGAACTTGGCCAAAAACATTTAGCCTTCTGGCTCTTCAGTTCCCTATCTGGATACTGGACCTAAATTCTGATCTTTCCCTGTTTGCCTATTTTAACACCAACAATTTGAGGCAGGTAGAATATGCTGAAATCTAGTCCCAGCTGGTATGGTCTTTATTATTTTGGGACCTCCAACTTTCTTTTGAAAAGCAGATTTTTACTCTGATTTACACCAACAATAGAAGCAGAATTGGAAGCATTTAGTCTATTTAAAAGCATTTGTGTTCTGCAGTCTGCTCATCAGTAGGCATTTATCCACGGTTCATTACTAGAAAAACTGTTAGTCACATCTGCATACATAATGCTCCTAATGGCTCTTTACTAAAATAGATCTGATTGTACGCTTTCATATGTTAGACATAGCTGGAGGCATGGAGCACTGCAGCCAGCGTTGTTAAACAGCTCAGCACGGACACAAATGCCACAATACAAGCTGGTTGCCAGAACACTGGGATATGTTGTAACATTGGTGTTTCAAGATATTCCCATTGCAAATCAGGGTCAGTGGAGCTGGTGAAGAAGGTGCTGATACCACAGCATAGTCCATAATTCTGTCTACCTTGAAATGGTTCTGAATTGATGCTCGTCACTTAAAGATAATGCAGAATATATGAGATCTCACTTTCATTGCAACTGATACATTAAAAAATATAGGGAAACTGGGAGCTAGAATTTATGAGAAGAACATTAATTTTGTGCTAAATCTTGGACCAGATCCTGATAAGCTGCATATTTCAATTTTCAGAATACTCAGGCCTAGAATAAGCATGTTCCAACATTTGGACAGAACTATTTGCTTTCGTCAGAACAGAACTTAGCTTCCTAGTCTTTTATGGACCACATATATGTGCTTTTAAGGATTTCTCTTTGATAATTCCTGTTCACATCTATTTTAAAGGCTCATTTCTGTTTAAGAAGCTTTGCCACCATTTATGTTTGCTTAGTTCAAACTCCAAAAATGATAATCATATTATAAGGTCTACTTGTACAGGTCTACTCACCTTTCCTACTGAATGGCTTCCTTAAAGTCATTTCTTCTTGCCATTGCTTGCCACTGCATTTTAAGGATTGGCATTTTGCTGCACAGTCTTCAAACTTGGTTCTGCACCAAGTTTATAACACACATCAACAAGTTTGTGGTCTAAAAAACTGGTTGATAGTCCAGAGAGATTTTTGTGAAAAAAAGAACATTTATCTTAAAGAACATTTTTTTTTACAGTTTATTATTAACTACTAAAACCAGGAAGCAATGCCTACACATGCCTTTGAGTTATGACTCCTGTCCATATTACATTTATTTTATCAAGAATAATAGAATCATTCTTTAAATTTACTTTAATAGTTTGAGAGAAAATACTCAGGAGAGAAAAAAAAACCCATTAACTTCTTGCTGCTTAGCATCTGCTAAGTTCCTTAAGGCTAAAGCAATAAATGCTTTAAAACAGTTCATCTAGTCTGTTTATCCAAGGAGGTAAATCATTTATTTTTTGATTTTACCAAATTTCATGGATGCAGCAGGTCTCTTCCCCTAACCTGTGGCTATACAAAGCCTGGGACATGGACCTATGCCATGCCTAACAAGGAGCTTAGAGCTGCATGGACTCAAATCCTATAGAACATAGCTAAATATCAGTGCAGGTATTTTCCCTTGTTCAGGCTCTATGTGAGGTAGCCAAAAAACTGTTGCATTAGGAGAAAGAAAAATAAAGAAAAGAAAAACACATTGTTACCAGCAAATTATTGTTAGACACTTAAGCCTGTGCAATTCAGAATGTGTCAGAATTGAAATTGCCTGCGAGTCCCTGAGGGTCTGCATTATAGCGCGAGTACTGACTGAAGTAGTTCTGTTTCCCTGTAGGCATTTTTACGAGAGCCCATAGAGGTGATGGTGCCTGGGTAGAGCCCGGAAACGCACAAAACACAAGATGAAATACGCTAAATAAAGCCAAATTCTTCTCATAATTCTGGACAATTCATTGCCAAATTCAAGCAATTATTGCCAAAACAGAAATCTGCTTATAAATACTTCTTTATCAAAGACATTCAACACAGTCAAGCTTGCATGGCAAGAAAGTAGTCAGCCTCCCCATCATATAAGGGTTCTAAATAATAATAAAAAAAGACTAAAATAAATAAATTAAAAAACACAATAGGTGCACCAGATTTCTTCAACAAAGTAGTTAATTTCTTTTTAATCATTTTAAAAGATGGTTTACTTGGAAGTCCTGTAAACAATTCCATGTTAAACAGAGGTTCAGCACAGCACATTTTATTAAGGTACAGCAAAATTAAAAATACCAGAAACTGTTCTTTATGGTAAGAACTGGGTAGTAAGATAAGCTATTGACATTAGCTTTATAAGCCTGAAAATAACAGTAATTTGTTAGTGAAAAGCTAAAGTAATTGCAGCCACTTTCAGCCCATTTGACTACAGGTAGAGACAGCACTTTGTATTTAAGAAGCCTGGTATTACCACATTTATAAATGAGGATTTTAAATCCTGCTGGCTGACAAAATTTCAAACTATCAGCCCAATTTTCAGCAGAATACGACAATCTTAAAACATGACAAATATCTATACTCTACTAGAAAAGATATTTCAAGATTTGTTTATGGATAGCCCATTTTTCTTTTGTGTAACTATTAGTGGCATCAAACATAATCACAGAATCACAAAATGGTTGAGGTTGGAAGAGACCCCTAAAGATCATCTGATCCAATTCCCCTGCTCAATCACGGACGCCTAGAGCATGCAAACGTTAAGTAGTAATTGTATCCATAACGCCAACATGTCGGAATGCAGGTGTTTGAGACACCGAGGTTTGTAGTAAAGAACTGTTAATTTTCCAGGCTTTCCAGACATGAAATACAAGCACCCCAAACAAAACAAAAACAAAACAAAATAAAATAACATACTGTGTCTCTATCTCACCTGTTTTGACACCAATATTAGTCAGTGATTTGGGGGTATACTTTAGCAATCATAGAATGACTGAACAGAAAGCTCTGTAGCTGCAGTGAGAAATGTTTGATGTAATGGTTAAGATCTGTGGAGCTGATTCAAAGCAGCACTTACAGGCATGCATAAAGCAGAAGCTCCAGGGTTTATGAGTGTGTGCTCAGAGTTACTGCCCTGAGGGCTGGGCTGTAGCTGTGGCACACAAACCACAAGGCACAGTCAGATCTTGGGACATCTCTAATGTTATCAAAAACTTGGAAAACTATTCGAAATGGATAAAAGAAAAATCTGTATGGCCCATTGATGTCCCTGTGCAGTCGGATTTGAAATACTGCAAATATAAATGCAGACCTAGTATTATCGCTTAAGAAATAGATGCGTCGGCATAAGACTTAAGAGGTCTGAGAAAACATTAGCACATAATTATCTTGCTGACAAGCTTTTATTTTAATTTAGGTTTGCTCTACACACCTGCTGTTACAGGTACTGGCACGTCAACTGGCATTATTACCTTACAATACCCAGGTGACAAATAAAAAAGAAAGCCTAATAATTTTCATACAATTAGAAGAGACTACAATCTTCAGGACAGTGAAATTATGAATTATACATTTACTGCAAACAAAAGTGCAGACACGATTCTTTCTTGTGTCCCAAAGTTTACAAGAAACAAACTTGAGGTACATGGTTCTAAAAGGCTGTTTCAACAGGAAAACAAAAGAAAAAAACTTCAGTAGTACATTCAATTCAGCTAGAAGAGTTACATTAAAATAGCTGGAATTTTAAAAGTGGAATTAAATAAATTTGGATTTCAGAAGTATCTCAAATACATGTCCTACTAATCATATCCATTATCACCAACTAGAAGAAAAACACTGTCAGTAAGTAAATACTGATACTAACATAAAAACCTATATAGTTCCAATATGGCTCTTATGATATACTTTGAAAGTATTTTCCAGGGAAGTTTTCCTAAACAATTTCAAGATCCCAAAAAAATAGACTTGGCATCAGGATATTTCAATATAGAATAAATAGTACTAGACTTTAATTGTGAATACAATGCAGAAATTTTAAAGAGGGGAAACATGATCAGCAGCCAGTAATAAAGCAGAATTGCTCCAAAAATAGGAAAGGATGCTGATATAATACAAATAATACTTTAAGAAAAGATACTTGTAGAACATTTTATTTCTGGTATGATTCCAAATAAAGTTTTCCTCTTCAGACCCAAAGAAATGAGGAGAGATGTTCCCAGAGCCAAATGGTAAGACTAGCCTTGCTTTGCCCTTCATTTTCAAGAAGCAACCAAAGCTCAAATCTTTCATACTCTAGGAAACATCCTGAGCAGAGCTGAAAAAAAAAAAAAAAAAAAGTATGACTATTGGTAACTCTCTCCTATTTTTTTCCAGTAGAGTAAGTCCTGGTTGATCCCTAAAACCACTCAACAACTCAGCTTTCATTTGACTGCTTGTTTGTTAGGTAGGCTTTGAAATTGCTGCAGTTACTGCTCATCATTTACAGGTGACATACCAAATTGGAGTCACGTGCCAGAACAAGAGGCTGCAGCCTGCAGTGATAGTCACTGATAGTCATTACCAATGTAAATATTTTAAAGACAGGAGAATTAGTAGTGCAGTCCCAGTAACATAAATAGAGTTAGTATTCATTATTATACTGCATGGTCCTTTTCAGGCATGTAACTAAATTAGTGACCGTTCTACCAGTGAACTGGCTTTGCAGAGAGACATTGCAATTTGCTTTACCTTTTGTGTTTGAATTTCCATTTTCAGTACAGTGAGGATTAAATTACTTGGCACTCATTAGTTTTCCTTCTGACATCTCCTACATTTAAAATGACTCATACGCTTAACTACTGTGTTATCTAAAGAACTTAATCTATGTTTTCCTTCTTACCCATAAAATGGAGGTAATATTTCAATTTCCCACATTTACATAGCCTAGTATGTTTAATATGTTCCGTTAGAAACACACTCCAATAAAAATATACAAAAAGAGATAATGAGGCTAAAATTATGAAGCCCCACTGCACCATTAGGGAGATGTGGAATAGTTTTACAACATTTATGAAGCTCTTTCTCTATGTGGGGAATGTCCTTAAATCTTCTCCAGAAATGGAGAGACAATCCAGCAGAGCACGAAGAAAAATTCTTTCCTTTTCTAAGAGAGTCCTCCATTTTGCCATCTGTCTTCATTAGACTTCTCCTGGACAGAAGCACTCAAAATAATTATCTAATAAAGTCTCCTGGGGAAGCCCTCTGTTAGTGTATTTTTGGCTTCAAAGACAGTTTATTGGTGGCATATAGTGAGCCAAAATAGCAGATGATATCCGGAGGGAAATTCTGCTTGTTTCCACAAAGGTCAGTTCAGCAAAAATGGCAATATCTCTGTTCACGCACATGACTTGGGTACTCAAAGACTCTGCAGTGACAACTTCACTGTTGCCATATGCTCTAACCATCTGGATTGATCATATGTGATGGATGTGGTAGAGTACTTTTTTTCACTTTGGATTGCTAACTAGAACATGCATTTTGTGTAAAGAAATTTTCATTACTGGAAAAGAATATTTAAAATAACAACATAAAACCTATTGTATTTGTAGAGAAAGGAGTATTGGATGACTTTATGACTGTTCGCTGGCAACAGCTGCTTGGGGTTAGTAATATCGCTAACTGCCCTAAGCAGAGGCTATAAATTTCTTAAGGTTCACCCATTGCCATTTTTAAGACTATGATACTAATTAACTTCATTAGTCCATAAGAAGCTTTCCTAGCTGACATAGGGATTTAAAATGCTGGTGTGCAACAAACACAAAATTAAAATTTCAACCTCTCTGGAGTCCAACAGGGTAGATACCGATAGTGCAGATCATTTTAGTAAATCCTAGCTTACCCACTTTGGGGGCATACTATTATAGCCTCCTGTTTTTCAGGAGCCTTTTTAGCAGAAAAGATGGAATATAGGTCAGTTTGGAGCTAATGATATAGGCATGGGGGTATATTAACTGATCTGGTTTACATATTTGCATAGCTATGTTTTATATTTGAAAAAGAACCAATTTTTTTTAAGAGTATTTTTAAATGGAGATAATCTCCATAATTTTTTAGTGCATCTTCTTCCTTCAAATGACATCTGGAGCTATGAGAGACTCTAAGTTTAATAAATTGAGAGTTGTTTTAAAAATAACTTTGACACATCTAATATAATTTTTTTAATAAGCATTTAAATGTTCAACAGATCAGCAGTCTGGTACTCAGATTCTGACGCTCCATATGTAAAATTCCTTGAATCTTTCCTAAGTCTTCTTTTGTCTCTAGTAAGATTGAACAGGGTGGGGAAAAAACAAACATACATACATACATATATAAATCTCATCAAGTCTCATGACCTGACCACGGATATTAATGAAACCGTGGGATTTGTAAAAGTCAAATCCCTCTCTTCCCATCACACTTAATCGTTGTACAGTGAAATTTTAGAATGCTTTCTAGTGGGCCAGTTTTAATAGTTCGAACTTCAAAAGGAGATGTTCATATCCCACTAACGTTCTTCTTCCGTTTTCCATTTTTCCAGGGATTTATCTGTGCGGTTTCCTTGATGCCTTTAGGAAAATGCCTTGGTTGTCTAAGCATGAAAAAAAAATATATACAGCAAAAGCAGGATTTAGATCTTTGCATCATTAACAGGAAAGTCATGCATGTATCAAAGACAAACTTGAATGAATGATATGGATGAATCACATTCACCAAATAAAGTAGTTGTGTTTAATCCTGTTGATATTACCAATTAATCTAGCTTGTGTTTGAAAATGTTTAATACCACCTGGAAGTCTATCTGCAATTGTCATTTACAGGCTTAGTAAGTTATTCAAACTGAAAAATACTGCAAAAATAAAAACACTGTACTGAAAAAAAATGAAAATACTGTAAAATGTTGTTTTGAGAGAAGGATTATGCATCGTAGGTTCCTAGACTTAGGCTTATTAAACTTGACATGAGTTTTGCTAGATTCAAAGCTACAAAAGCAAAGCTGCTTTCACAGCCACCTATTAGTTATGCAGGGCAGCAGCTAAACCATCCAGAATTGTGTTTATCTCAGCAAGAAGCTCTTGAGGTTGTAGGACACTCACCTCTACATCAGCCTGATTGTCCTGACTCTAGGCAGTTCCCTGATCCTGCTGCTGCCAGGGCATGGCAATTTTGGGCACCTCTGCTTGTCAGATTTTTTTTTTTTTTTTAAATACAATTTTTCTGCAAACCCTAAAAGAATGTGACCTATCAGTAGCCATGTGACAAAATTTAACCTAATTTTATATTTTCAGACGATGAGGAGCTATTATTAATTCATTGTAGACTGCTCTAGAAGGATGCTTGCAGTAAGTTTAATTTAAACGAAAATCTTTGCTATTCTTAAATCAGCATCTCTTTGAAAGAATTGCTAATATTGATAACTACAATCATTCTTTCTTGAAATAGTCTCAGTTGGCTAAATAAAGTGAAGCAGAAGTTTTAAATTAGTTTTTGTATACAGAATGCATTATTAATCCCGTAAGAAACAAAAATGTAAGTATGTATTTGTTTAACAACTTTTTGCATGCATTTCTTTAACAAATTCTATTTAGAAAAACTAATATATATTGTACCTTTTCTGGAAAAAAAAAAGATTTTTTTTTCTAAAGTAAATAATCCCTTATAATTGTGCAATATTTGACCCTATATGCATGCTTATTTTTAAAAGGTATCAGAAATAATACTGTGTAATTTTAAGTCTGGAAAATATGGATATTCTGGGTCCTACTAGAACAAACTGCTTCAAAATTAAGGATCTGCTTAAGCAAAGGTAAAATAAAGAGGGAACTGAGAAGAGGCAGGAACCGCAACAGTGCCTGATGTGGTGTGGAAGTCTGAATGGTACAGCTCCTGTCCTGGCCTGCTTCCAGCACTTGCTTTCATATTTTGTTATATATAGACATTGATCAAGAAGCTAGCAGTAACTCAGATTTCTCAAGTCTGTTGAAAATAACTCACTTTTGGTAGAAAAAAAATGGCCTCGCTTTTGGTAGAAAAATGATTTAACCAACATACACGTTGGCAAATATTTTTACCACACATAGGCCCCCTTCCAGGTCTAAGACACCTGTGTAGTGTCTACAGTCACCTGTGTAGTTTCCAAGCAACAGGTTTCTGATCTATTTTGTTATCACACAGTTCCCAAATCTTTGGTGTGAGCAGCTTCAGTAGCAAATAGATGCCTTGGCAGGAGCAGCTGCTCATACAGTAAGAGCCACTTCTTCAGACTTACGTCCTCTTCTTGCAGGGATTCAGGAGCAATTGCAGCTCTTGGTATTATGTACAGCTTTTTACAGTTGCAAGATGATGCATTTTGGCATGAGGACCAAAGATATACTTGAGGCAGTTGATTTTGGGGTTCTAAGTATCCTTGACACAAAAATGACTCTAAGTTGTATCTTGTATTTCTGTTGGCATGAAATAACCTCGGGTTTAGAGCTCTTGCTTTAAAAAGCAAATAATATATAAAAATATATATATAAAAATAATGGATATTTTTTGGCTTAAAGGACCTAATCACAAACTTTAAGTTATGTATGTGGAAAAATGTTTGCAGGAACGTTGCATTAGTGTAATTCACAGAAGCTGACACTCCAGTGGAATAGGTATATGTATCAGCAAGCCATCTAATTTAGATGTAGTTAAAGCGGTAACAGTTCAGCACTGCAAACTATGAAGCAGAGACAGGAAGAAAAAAAAAAAAAAAAAAAAAAGAAGAGAGAGAGGAACTGGTTGCATCTTCAGTCTCTCTGCCAGTAATACATTCCCATGTCCCACAGAGTTTTCCCTTACGTTGCCAAAAGGTAATGTCTGGCAATTTAGTCTTCATCTCCCAAGCTAACTGCACACAAAATATGGACATCTGCATCTACAGCTGCTTTTCTGGCTGTTACTTCTTTTTTTTTTTTTTTTTTTTTTCCGAGAGTCTATAATGATTTAACATTAGCGAAGTCACCTAAAGACAGAGCTGCAATGCAATGTCAACTCCAAAGCAGGCATAAACACATCCGTGCTTCCCAGAATCACATCTTTTGCTTGTATTTAATGACTGAGGAATGGACACAAAACACAGTGGTATTACCACCCCAATCAGTAGGCTGGTAGCAACTAAAAGAGGTAGGAATTTTCACACTCTGATAGGTATGCCATGCTTACAATTATTTTTTGTCTATGTATAACATTAACATAATTCAAGATCACAAAACCTTTCTATTCATGGCTCTCGTGATGGTTCTTGAGCCCCAGGAAAGGAAATGCCTTGAGGTGTATCTTATGTTTTAGCAAGCTGGAATGCAGAGAAAAGCAAAGTTTCAGACTGATTGGCTTCCGATTGCTTTCCCTGGCATCCTCAAGGAATCCATAGTCCATAGAAACCCCAAGGCAAAGAGGGAAGCAGGCTTTTCCGGAAAGGGGGAGAGCATGCTCAAAGTATTGCAAAGGAAATCTAAACAGAACTTGAGAAAGACAAGGAAATACCTGTTTACTCATAATGAGTCAATAAATATTGATAAAATGAAATCTTATTTTAAATACTTGATTATGCAGATCTGTTCACTTGTTCAGCTCTTTTTTAAAACACCTAATACAAGGTTGCTACTAGCTTTTAGGACATGCCAGGCAATTCAAAAAGATCATACAATTTCTCAAGTCAGTTTGCATATTTCAATTTCTTTAGCCAAAATAGCATATCAACTTTCACACCGTAGAGACATACTTAATTGTTACTGCCACCACAAATGTGCAGTAATGTTTTCTATTGACTTTACTGACATAAAATGAAATTTCTAAAGATATCTCTAAAATCAACAGTATTATAGACAGCTGAATATACACACAGGTATGATATTTATTAATTGCAAAGACGGCTCTACTGGCCTTGAATTTAAAAAGCCTTCCAGTGAAAGGTAAATTCAGTTTTTGACAGAAATATGTTCAGCCTTCATAGGAAAAGCCTTTAATCTGATGCCTGTACATTTTGCTTGTCTTTGTATTTTATTTCAAATATGACTATATCAATCAAATATGATAGCTTTGTGGGTCTGCTTCACATCTGGGAGCCTAAGGGAAGCATCTCATAATGTTGCATGGCTCACCTCACTAATATATAGCATTCTTCTTTAGTCTGATGTGCTGAAACCATAAAAACTTTCATTGACTAAAATACCCAGTTTATATAGATTGAGTAGCATCAGAGAACAGAAAAGCCTATTTCATGAAAAATAAATCAGATATGAACATAATGGCATTTCAATGGGTTTCATAAAGTTTCATTTTAACCAGATGATTTAACATAGTGAGTGGGAGATAGATGGAGAAAGGGGAAAGATAAAAGGGAAATGAAGTATTTATCTGACTTAATGGCAACATGAAAGAAATACAAGTAGCCTTGGAAAGAGAAAGGGGACACATGGACATAATGAACCCAGGAAACCAGCAGGCATATCTTCCCTCAAAGAAGCCTAAAACCACTCTGGCCAAATCCTCACATGCAGTCATGCTGTTCAAGAACTACTTCTGATGAAATATTGTTCATTGCTTATTACACATTTAACATTTATCCCTCGCTTCATAAACTGCATTCAGCTACTAATATTATGTGCTTCTTGCATGTGCCTTTCCTTTTTTTCTGCCTTTAATTTGGAAAGAAGCAACACGAACATCTAGCCTCAGAAATTCATATCTGACTGCGGCATACAGAAAATAAATAAGGTCCAACAGCTCCTTTCGGCCTGGAAAGTCTCCCTAGGTTTTGGTCTCTCTCATAACTGCCACAGCATCATGAATCTCCCTGGCCTCTAGGCCCTCACAGCTACTTCACACTAAAACCAGCACTTTCCCATCACATTTGTTCTCAGCAAATGGCTTTTCTTGTCACCAAAAAGTAATGCAGATTGTCAGCAAGTCTCATCTGTGTTTAATTCTCAAAATCCATTGGCAGATCAATGCTCAGTTTGCTTTTCTTTAATCTAAGAGAAACAAGTATATTCAAAGTAGTTCCTTTTCTTCCGTTCCATTACTGGCTTATTCAAAAGGAAATATCTGAACTCTGAAACTCAGCTGTGGTGATTTTGCTAAGGAGCTAAAATAATGGTAAAAATACTGTCCTTTGAAAGTATGCACTTTCTGTTTTCAGGGTTGCTGCTTCATAGAAATGAAGATAAATACTTTTTCATTTCACTTCTTCAAATAGAAGACCGTGTATCTTGATTTTTAACAAAAGCAACTTACTTATAATTGAGATATCTTTTTGCAGGTTATTTTGGTAATTTAATTTGTACCTTAAAGAATCAGAATGACTAATCATGCAACTAATCCTAATCCTGCAACTGCTAACATATTCACCAAACTATATAATTAATCACATCAGTATAGGTAGAATTGCACACACACAGACATAAACCCCCAAAATCACTTGCGAAAACCAGGACTGACAACTGAGAACTGTACAGCTCTTCATATCTGATTTTGAATTTGATGCATACAAGATGAAGACAACTACAGCCCAAGAGCAGAGAAGAACTGATACTGAACAGTAAAGGTTTTTTTACTTACCTTTCTTAACACAAGTCCCAGTCTTAGAACTTTTTTCCTTTCCTCTTCCCCTCCTTCACGCCTTGCCTTACTCCTCTTTTTTTTTTTTTTTCCTCCTCTCTTCTCTTTGCCCCACCTTTTCCCATATTTAATCTCTAAATGACTTTCCTTTTATCGTATATAAATTTGGCATATGAACAAAACAACACACCTAATTGATTAAAATTGAAGATTTTGACTAATTTTCCTGGTTGATGCTGGCAATGTCTTTGTCATCAAAACAAATAAAAGATATTGAGAGCTACTCAGCAAGGTATTCATTTGTATGACCCGTATAAACCTGATGGAAAATAAGACTTATTACATGGTTAAATTTAAGCAAATGTCTAAGTGTATAATTCCAGGTCATATTTATCTTTGTTTAATAGCTACATTTTCTAATGTGATATTATCTGTTGAGAAATAGATAGATTTCACCTGGGCCTATCACCCAGGATGAATCAGCACCTGGTGGAAAGGTCATTGAGTTATTGAAGGAGAAAGCTAGCTGAAGGAGGAGGACTAAAAGCTGTAGTGCATAGGCATGGCTGACTCACGAGATCAAAATATTCATATATTCATCCCAAGATATGAACTTTCCCACTTAACTCTGTTGTGTATACAGTTTAGCTTTTTTGCTAGTTTCCTTGATGGTTCTATAGCTATGTTTGCAAAATTTACATATCATGCTTTTATGAATTAGACCAGGTGTGTGTTTGTATATGTGCCTGTATTCATATATACGTATTTTTTGTAAGTTATATTGATATTAAGATTGTCTTAAAAAAAAAAAAAAAGAAGAAGAAAGAAAGAAAAAGATTTCCTCTACTTTGGTTGGAATCAGGCAAGAATGATTAATATGGGCAAGACTATATACTTTAACTGAAGAGCTGAACAACAGGAGAAGTAAAATATGCTATATGCTTATATAGTATATATAAAATGGATGCCACCCTGTGCCGTGTGCTCTAGGTGTCCCTGCTTGAGAAGGGGAGTTGGACTAGATGATCTCTAGAGGTCCCTTCCAACCTCAACCATTTTGTGATTCTGTGTAAAACATGCTAAAATATGTCATTTAACAGAAGTCCAAAGTCACACATGTTTTTATGAGTTTTTATGATGCTGTTAATATCACAGAGTCTGAAATCTTACAATAATAATCCTGTTTTATTTAAACCTTTTTCCTCTGGAAGGGGATAAATAAGGGCATTATCCCTATTTCAATGATTTTTATATGTTTTAAATATTTTAAAGATCAAGAATTCAAGGGAAAGATCAAGGGAGCTTAAGTAACTCACAGAAGGCCACAGACAAAGTCAATGTCAGAATGAAATTAATATCTAGATGGTGCCAAAGCACTATTTAAGCACATACTGTTAGTTTAAAATTTCCATCTTCCAGAGAACAGCAAGATATACTATCCAGTGTGAAATACATCTAGTCCACAGACTTTCATTTAATGCTAGTTTAAAGCGTTAGCCAGAGCATTATGATAGCTCTTATTATGAAAATACTGCTGTGCACAAGGAATCCCAGATATGACATTTGATCAAAGCTCAATGCCACAATGAAGCGCTGTTCATTTTTGCACAGTGGAAAGGCATTTGAAACAAGATTTTTGATGGCCACCTAGAGGTTTAACCAGATGATTTTTTTGAGTCTTCTGTCATGATTTTCCCCTTCAGTATCTCAATTACTAGTAGCAGAGGAAATACGTAAACTAGATCAGTAGAATGTCAGAGGATAAATGAAAAGTATTCTTCCAGAAAGAAAAGATTAGAGAAACTTGGGTGGTCTAGTCTGTAAGAAGTCTGTCGATAAAAATGTAGGTATATAAATATAACTCTACTTACAGTCAACCACAAAACATGTGCATCTGACAATAAACAATGTTACCCTTCGAGAGAAACCATGCATTGTAGTTCATTGTAGTAAATGTTGAAAGGCATGCAACATTTAAATATTTGCTGAATCTGCTATAATTGCTATATAACCTCCCAAACCACCACCAGCAATAGAATTAAAATGTTTATTGATTTCATGGTTTATTGATTTCTACTTATTTAGAGTTGCCTAAAACCCTCAGACCTTTCTTTATTATCTGCTTCCTTCAGAAGTGAAATACATTGTCTCCAGCAATGCTGAAATAGAATCACAAAATTTTTAAGATTGCTCCTTCAAAAATATTCTGACAAGCTAAACCTCAGCTAGTAACCCTGGGTAGTCAACTAACCTCGTGTACACACGCACATGCTGACCATTCAAGTTCACTTTTTAAGATGAGCCTGTAAAGAGCAGGCTGAAATAAAAAAGAGCTCGTGTCTCTATTGTCTTCAGCTTCAACTTCCTGCTCTCCTGCAACTCTTCTGTGTTGGCAACATATCCACTCTGCAAGGTTTTTAGGTACCTTAACTCCCACTGAAATCATGATAGAATCAATAGGAGTTAGACAGCAAAATGCCATTTGTGTGTTAGTTCTCCTCACTAATACTAACAAAATAAAAACACTTGTGTACCTCATACATCCTTTGTGCAGCTGGTCAGGTAGTAGAGGTACAGAGGGAAAGCAAGGCTGTGCCACCAATGATGCTATCACCAGCTGCCTGGACCCAATCCAAAGCCCAGTCATGTCACTATGTCAATATTACCCTGCCTTGCTTGCAGCCATTTCTTTATTAGAAAGTTGTTCCATAGGCTTCCATGCATTTCCTTGTAGTTTGCAAAGGGGCTACAGTGGAATACTAGAGAGATGCAAGGCAGGTGTGAGGAAGACAACCCCAGATGCAAGGCTGACACTGATTTCTTCCTGATCAGGTGACTAGAGACCTTGGAAAAGGTCAACAGCAGCTAACTGAACTTGTGGCCTCAAGAAAAGCCTGAATGAAAATGAGGATTGTGACAGAACCTAGAGCATTAATTTTAGCAGCAGAAACTTATTGTTGACTGCTGGGATTCACCATTGTGGTGACTATATTTATCATACATGTTCCCAGCAATGAAAGGAGATGGCTCTTGGTGGGAAATTCTGACATGTGGAAGAAGGAAAAAAATCTCATTTAGATTGTCAGAATTACAAGACGCAGAATGGTGGCTCAGCAGCCAGTTCTGTCTGTTTTGCTTAGCAAAGAAAACCACATATTCATTTTCTCCCAATATGTATATACGAAATCTGTAAAAAAGATCAGTAATTAGAATAAGTTATTTTTAAACAGGTTCAGAAAGTAACTGTTGTTTCATTTCTGGTGTTTGTGATGCTCAATGTTATTCAACATATATTGTACACAATTTATAAGCTGTCTAAAAAGCTTAACTGGAAGAAGAACTTTGGACAAGACCTTGGATTCAAAATAAATTATTGATCTATTTTGACTGATTATCAGTACAGACATATAAAATTACGCACTGAACCTTGTCAGCTCTACTAAGAATTTGTAGGACAGTAAGATGAGTTTATGAATGCTAGTCTTACCAGGTACCCTGACCTGCTACTGAGTATTTTTAGTATCCCAAAGGAATTAAATGCACCAAAGAAATTGGTGACAGGCAAGTGATTTGAGTGTCTTACAGGTATACTTAAATTAACGTTCTCCAGCACGCACCTGATCCAGAGAACTGCTCCACTGCTCAGACAGCAGCGTAGAACAAAAACTCACAAGGAAGGCCTGTGAGCTGGCCATTATGTCAGCACAAAATACAGTCAAGAACTCTTTCATATAAATATTAAAATAATGTTACCTCTCTCATTTGACTTTCTCCAGACATCAAGACCTAAAGATAGCAGGGTTTATTCTTTTTCCCAGTTGGAACAGACAAAAGATGGTTCTGCAGCCCATGACCTGAAAAGGCCAAAGTTTTGCAGGCTTAGAAAGAAGGCCATTTTAGTTTCAGAATGTGGATATAGGTGTGAAAAAGGAAAAAAAAAAGAAAAGAAAAAAAACCCTATCTGACAATAGTAAGTGAAAAGGACATGCTTGAAGACCTTTGAGGCAGCATGGGGCATTAAGCATTTTGATTGTTTTTTTGTTGTTGTTGTTGTTTTATTTTTTTAAAAGCTACAGTAAGAAGCAAATGCCATAAAAACTGTTCTATAAAAAGATTTCTTTTCCCACATTCATGTGAAAACTTAACTTTACTCTACAATAGCACTTTTTAGAAAGGTGTAAGGACTGCCCAACCAAGTAGGCAACAAACTGAACATTACTGAGGGCTTTAAATGTGTTTCACAAGTCCCATATGGTGAGAAAAGCTCTCCTGACAATACATGTAAGAGTCAGATGCTGAAAGAAACAAATGCAGCAAGGATGTCTGATCCTGCAGTTTTCACACTGCAGGCAAAACTCCCTTTGAAGTTCGTAAGAATGTGAGTAAGAGCTGCAGTTTCTATCACTATTCTGACATCCTTTATCATGCAACTAATATAAAAGCAGAATTTCTATTCATTCTCCTCTTTCTACCCCTCCTTATACCATTTCCTCCTTTACTAGATATTTTTAGTCCAATTCTTCTGTCTGAGTTCACCTGATCTTTCGGCAGCTGTCATTCAATTATAAGAGGGAAAGTCATGCAGAGAGATGTGTCACAGTTTACAGGCAGCAGTTATTCTTCAAAAGTGAAAGACTCAGAATGACACTTATGTGATGAAGTGGTCTTGAAATCATAGCAGCCCACACCTCAAAATATGAATGCAAACTAAATGCAGCTGTCACCATTTTGATTTCAAGAACTAAAAAAAAAAAAAAAAAAAAAAAAAGAGCTTTTAATTTTCTAACTCTGAAAGATTTAGAAAGATTTTCAAAGCTGAGGTAAAGCTCAGATTCCCCATGGCTAGAACACTATGCACAGAAGTGCCCAAGGTAACCAGCAGTAAATACTGATGAAATAAGTGTAGCTTCACTTTCCTCCTACTTCTGCTATTCCCCCTTTTTTGGTGTCTGACTCTTGCCCAGACAAAAACACCTTTCTGTTCAGGATTTGAAAAGTTAAACTTCTCCAGGGCATAAACCTTTGTCTGAAGCCAGCAACTATGGGAAAGGGAAGGTGAAGGGGAAGTTATGGCGCAGGCACTGAGTCTCATTCTTCAAGTCAGAGCCTAGACCCCGCAGCCCAGATGTGGATGGCTTGAGCTCATTTGACAGCTCTGCCTGGGAGCACACGCACAGCTACCTGCACTGTGCCGAGACAGGACCTGAACCAGGAGACACAGTTTTTCTGTGAAGATTAGTCCAGTGGGCAAGTTCTGAGGATCCCTATTCCCCCTATTCCTCAAATTGCCTGCTTAAACAAGAGAGAAAAAGGAACTTCAAGTTTATGGATCTCAAAGATTTCAGAGACAGAGCTGGTATTGAACCCTGTGGCCTCATCAGAGAATGTGGGAACAGTGACTTTCTGTCACTCCTCACACCTTATCTGCTCAGAAATAGATTTCCCAGTGTCTCTGAAACTGTAACATTAAACACTGAATACTGTGCAGTTGAGAGTGTTGAGGAGTAGGTGCTAGAAAAACAGAAATTTTGAACACTACAGTTTGGAATACTGGCACTCAGTTCCTTTTGTGGATCAACTCATAAACTGAAGGCCCTAAGAAAGCGTTATAGTCTTGTTACTCTAATCAGCACATGTAATGCAGGATAAAGTCCCCATGTTTGATCGTCTCTACACATCAGGGTAGAACTCAGGGATATTTTTAATCAAATGTTAATATGGTATTGATTACATTTAATCAAAGATCAAATAAAGTTCATTTATTGAATAAAACATGGTATATAAACAACAATTATGCTTATTTGCCATTCCTTTTTGTACTTTAAATATTAAAAATAACAATGAAAAGAGAATGCAGCAGTCAGGATTGCTATGTCCCACTCTACTACAGACCTAGACCATAGACAGAATCATAGAAGCATAGAATCATTAAGGTTAGAAGGCACCTTTGGAGATCATCTAGTCCAAGCGTGCTATTTTGTTTTATTACTAAAAGAAATTAAATATGGAATCTTAATCTGGTAAAATAAATCCCCCATATTTGTATTTTTTTGAACAGCATCTACCCCAAACGGACAACAGCCACTATAATCAGCATCACAGTTCTCTTGTGCTAAAAGCACAACCAGAAAGACATCAAATAAGAGTTTAAATGGGAAAGAGAAAATGTGTGACTGTTTTAAGTGTATCCATAATTTTTGTTTTTGCTCACATTTAGGACCTCTTTCCCACAAAAACATACTCATGCCAGATTTATGGTTGAATTAAACACATAGCAACAGCATTCAGAGTTTCTAGTGCTTGATAAAATGGGAGCTTTGGACTGAAACTTTCTATATACTTCTTCTAATATAGATGCAATTATGAGAATGGAGGTTAAGTGCTGAAGATGCTGTTCAGCTAGCTTTAATTCAAGACAGATTTGAAATGTCTCTCCAAATTAGTGGGTTCGCTATTATATCAAAACATAAACTAAAGAATATGAAGTAAACCTATCAATTTTGATAACAATTGGATTGCTGTCAATACCGATCCAATACGCTACTCGGTCAGATTATTACTCCACTATAGAAAATATTATGAATGAGAACCAGGCAGATTAGCCTGCTATGCAGATTCTTACTGTGAAGATTATAGGATGTCCTTATTTTTCGACAAACAGTTGGGACTGACTTCCTAATGTTCAGAATAATCTCCAAATAAATTAGCTAAGACTTAATCCAATTTAAATACCATTTCAGTATAGGATACAAACTGCGTGATACCTCAATAAATCAGCAATTACATATTCAAATAATATAATTTTCTTCTTCAGTAGAAGTTGTGATTCTTTCTTTGAAAGTGTTGGCTTATAGGATATAAAATTATGCTGAGATCCATTTCTCAACATGTAATCGTCTTGTCTGAAGGTTGTACATTCAGCTTTAATGGAGCCATTTTAAAGGCTTTGCAAAAGTGGTAAAAAGAGCATTCAATACTGTCCTGATCATTTAAAAACAGAAATAATTTTATTTCTCAAAATTTGCCAAGAAACACAAGCTTATAGTGCTGAAAGCTCTTCCTGTGTGAGCTAGTTGTTCTGTATGCTGCAATTTCAGTGTCAGAATTTTTCCTGTTATAATAGTACCTTTAGCTCATATATTAGACTAAAAATTGCACAAGATCCTTGTGGAGTGCTTCCTGCAAGATAAATGAGTCAGAGAAGTGCTACATCTGCTATACATAGATGATCCAGCCTAGTTTCTCTCTTCGATAAAATTAAAATGTCTTTTTACCACTGTTCTTTTAGCTTAGCTAGCAGAATATCCAGTACATGTCACATATTGTTCAATTAAAACAAAATAAAACAAAAAAAAGTTTCCTACTTCCAGAGCCCCCAAACAACTTCATAGCAAAATTAGGGAAAGCATAAGCTTACAGGAAACACAAAATGCACCTCACCATCTTTCTTCCAGAAAACATATGGCATTTGTAACATTGTCACAGTTAATGAAAGATTTAAATTTCCAGTAGTTTTTGTTCAGAAAAACTACCTGGCAGAGTGAATATTATGGCAATCTTGGCTTATAAAAATAGATTATGTTTTAGAAGAGATGGCGCCATTTTGGTTCGTTAGGTAGAACTCATCTTCACAGGATTCGGAGGAACCTGCTCCACAGTTATGTTATGAAACACACCTAGTAGGGTGGAATCTGCTAATTCATGTTTGAAATTCATGTCCTCAGCTGGCAAAGAAAAAAAATGTGCCAATATAGTTTTTATCTCAAATTGTGGACTTGGCTTGGTGGAAAAACTTGCATACATGGCGAGTTTAGCACTGATTCTAGTGTTCAATAAGATTAAAACTTAATTTGGTACCACTTGTTCAAACTTAAAATCACATTTCATATAAAATAACGCCCAGGGTGAGCATACCGAATGACCCAGTGAAGAACATTTTTGAACGAAGCATACTGACAAATAGCTGGAAGGTAGAATCTAGTGTTCATAAGGTAAAACTGTATCTAGATTTCATCTGAAGTTTTAACAATAAAAATGATCTAGCTTTTAGCAAAACAACTTTTTTGTGTGTGTATCTCTGTGTCCAACTAGTCAAACTATGTTGCTAATTTATTATTGATCTAACATAGGTTATTATAGTCTGTCCCCTGGCTTGACAGATGTGCTACCAGATGAATGCTGGTATCCTAAGACATACTTTTTGTGTGCACATGGTTTTCTTTAGTTTGGAAAATGAACTAATAATGTGGTCACTGTGGTGACTTTCGCATCCTGTGCGAAAGTGCAGGTCCATGTTGCACTCCCAAGGCATACTGGCATTTGAAGGATTGTATAGGATAGGAGCAGCCAACATCCACACAACCTGTCAGAAGCAGTCTCCTACCCCCAGATAGGCATCGTTTTGGAAGGAATGAGTTCATTTTACTCTCCTCAAAATTCTTAAGAGGCCTGGGAGTGGACTAATGTTTGTTTAGTTAAACAGTCACTGAACAAGGACACAAAAACAAATTGGAAAATTACTTGAGAAGTGCAAACGCCTCTTCTACTTTTCAAATATATAAGCCTAAAAAAAAGTAATTCATTTCTTTTAGAGTTTGAAGGCCACCCTCCCTGGGTGCCTTTCCAGGGAATGTGTTTCTCCCTAACATACTCCTTTGGGATTTTCTCCACACGCCTTGCAAGGTCTCTTGTGTGACATAATGCGAACATGAATTCAGCAATAAATCTTGGCCTAAGGAGGTTAGAAACTATACACATACTCAAGGTTTTTGAAGGTTGTAAAAAAAGCTGTTGTTTTAAAAAATGTAACACTTAAACAGTTGACTAACTAAAGTCAAGTCAAATGGAGTTTATGGGAGTCCTAGGCATCTGATGACAAGATAAAGTAACTTTTGACAACAAAATTACACCTTACCACTGGCCACTAGGCTAAAATAGGCATACTAGTTACCAGAGATTTGGCCAAATTAATCTTTTCTAACAAAGTTCATAATTTCCATGGAAAAGGAGAAATGAGGATTCAGCCTTTGTCAGCATGACATGCTGTGCTCTTTTCACCATACTTGGAGTAAATAGCTAACTGAAAAAAAAAAAAAACAGTAGCAAGAAAGGCAGACAAACACAACCATCAGATTGATCTTCACTAACTATAATAGTGACAGGATTTGCAACTTGAAACATATTTTATGAATACATGGCTTATTTCAAGTAATGGAATATATGCGATTTTGACTTACAATTAATTTGCAGCTTCATGGGAAATAACAATGGAGTGTCAACATTTCCTGCAATGTGTTTTTAAGAACACTGAATTTCATTTTTTTTAGTTTGCACTGAGCAATTCAGATCTTGAAAAGAAAACAAATCTTTTTTTCCCCTTCATAAAATAATATCTTTGAGCTCTGTCAATTTTAGTCCTCCTGTCTTGCTATTTGGCAGCTGAAAGGACAGCATATAAAGTTATTCTTTTGTTATCATTGCTATTAAAACTCAAGAAGGATTCTACAGTTCAGTATATTTTTTCCATTATTCATGGAAGTAGATCTTTTTTTATATCATTACATATGTTAGTAATAAGCAGCACACATAAAAATAAATTATGAAAAAATGGATTTTTACTTGATCTACTTTCAAAAAGTCTAAGATTTCATTCAGACTTCTATTTTCAAGCAGTCAGTTATACATGCCAGCTTTCACATTCTAAATTCCATCTTTCATTATAGGTCTATTTTTATAGACTTTAAACTGTCTTCCCATAGTATTGAGGTTTGTTTTCCAAACTTCGAGGAAGGCATAGATAGCCAGCTGCAGTTATGTTGGATACTCACCTGTAATTTTTATCTTATATTAAAAATGTAATAATGTGAATCTAGTAATTTCATATTCTTCCATTTTGACTTTTGTTTAGATATTCTATCCAAAATAGTGAAGATCATAAGTATGCTTATTATGACTCATTACTGCAAAGCCTTGAGCTATGATGTATTTTAAAATACAATTAGACATATAAGAATTATGAAAAAGACAAGGAGAATTGGCTTGTTACCTCAATAATGCAAGATCTTTCAATAGTATTTTTTTTATTCCTTCTCCCAAAATAAGAAACAGTGCAGAAGCAGTGTGAACATTCTTCTACTATCAAGCATTGAACAGCCAGTGGATATTTAACAGTGTCATTTATTTCTTGAATAAAACCAATATTACCATGGCTTTACAGGTATTTCCTCTACAGAGGAAATGTAGCATCTGTGCCAGATACTACAAGTATGTTTCACGTATAGGCATGCATCTGTTTAACAAATCAGACTGAATTACACTGACAGGCAGCCAGGCCTTCCGGGGTCAAGTTAGGAGATTCTGGTGAGATCCTCAGCACTTAGAAATCATGTTGTTACTTTATGACGCCATTCTTTCAAGACAGAAGTTTTCTAAACTCTTTTTCCAAGGGGCACATAAAACCTTGTTTTAGAGCACTACACAGGGAGTGTTCCTGTCTGGAAAGATACAGCTGAAAGGCCTAGCCCTATTTACATACCTCTCATGTCCTTAAGGTACGCTTTCCCCTAGAAGAAAGAGAAATACCATATTCCCTGTGAATGTGCACTCGGTGTAGTCCATCTTCAGTGCATAGTAGCTAAATATCATGCACAGAATAGACTTGCTTTCTAATTTCCAATGACAAAATACCAGAAAAAATATGCAACAATCATATTCAGTTTCATTTTGCTGTGCATGGAGGGATTACTATTTTTTATAGCAGTACAAATAGATGGTTTGGAATAACCTTTAGCTTTTTAAAAATCTTTTTTAATACTATGATGTATATTTGCATTTCTGATACAGGGAGCATGAACTAAATTGTCTAATAAAATTACAGTAATTTAATGCAGCATATTGTAATATTAATAAAGTGCACATCATACAATTATGGTGATTAACTTACAGTCCAATAAAATTGTATCATTAAGGAGACTGTGTAATACGTTATGTAATTGGTTCTTCCTCTTTTACAAAAATTACCTTTTAAAATACACAGAATTATATTAAAACGAAAGCTCCAATTTAATGAATGCATAAAGCAAAGTAAGTTTTTAACTTTCAAATACAGTCTATAAAGGACTAATTTCTTAACAATAATCTGAAACTGATGAAGAATCTATTTCAACTTTACCATCAGAAGAAAGGGGAAATTAAGTGTTTATGTTCTTCATTATGTTCTCCGATTTC
The DNA here is from genome assembly GCF_059628265.1 of Tinamus guttatus. Lineage (NCBI taxonomy): Eukaryota > Metazoa > Chordata > Aves > Tinamiformes > Tinamidae > Tinamus > Tinamus guttatus. The sequence goes on along the minus strand of NW_028288569.1, from coordinate 2,452,734 downwards.
AGAAAACCCGAGACAGTTTATCCTTATACATGGATACTGCTTCAATATATTGAGTAGCTACCTGAGATGCTGCAGCAAATGTTGATTTAGATCCTCATATGCTTTCAAGAGAGAGCTGTGAATAACAGGCAACTGCCTTTCGCAGGTTTTGTACATGCATTATACACCCATCTGAATATAGTTCTGCACAATGCCACGAAGTGTAGGGTTGTGTTCCCCATTCAGTTTCCTTGCATTTGAAACAGGTTCAAAAACTCTTTCTGATAAACAGGGAGGAGCAAGGCATTAGTATCACAAGCTACAAAGTCACAGGCCAGTCATCAATCCGTATGAATAGGCAGCGATACCTATCAGTCACCACCAGTATTTATAGCTTTCTGCTTGAACACAATTTGGTCTTGGTATGCATCAATTGAGAGCAACACTGACCATGAGCAGAACTGAGGAGCACTGATCCCTATTGATTGACAGGCATAGCATCAAGGAAACACATCCATGGGTAGTATCCCTATCGCTACCCAGTGATACCTCCCCATCCTGACAGCTGTGCATGCCTACCCATTTCCATACTTATCGATAGGGATCAATCTCACAAGTCATCGACAGTTATCAATAATTTTTTAAGAGCAATTCCTGCCAATGGACATCAACATCTCTCCATCTCCACTTGTCTCTCAGTCTCTTGCTTCCAGACCCCTTCTGCTCTCGAGAGGCCCAATGACTATCAATTAACACTCACTATTCTCAATATCCCAAGGTGCTCAGAGGTACTGATTTCCATATGTACAGAGCAACATCTCTTTCTAGCAATCTCTATCCATACTCAGCGATACCTCTCCACCTCGACAGCATCTCTAGCTAGGACCTGGATTTTGCTAGGAGTAGGCATCAATTGAACCAGGATCTCTAGCTAGGACCTGGATTTTGCTAGGAGTAGGCATCAATTGAACCAGGAGCGACAATGACACCTCTCCATGTCGAGGGCCATTGATGCCTGTCATATTCCAGACCCAGCCATAGGAATTGCTAGAAAAATATATTAACTGACCCCATATTGATAGCAACCCCTTTCAGTAGGCACCAATACCTCCCAAACTTGAGGAGCATATTTGGCTTTCACTCAGGGCCCAGGTTACTCTTGCTACACCTTGACCCACACTGACAATGATACACTGTGAGGGGCATCAAGGGGCATCAATGCCTGTTGCATTCCAGACCTATCAGCAGGCACTAAACAGATTGACCATCCTTAGAGTCAAGAAGCCTTGATCCCCGTTGATATTTTTGCATATTGACAGGCTGAAACAGAGCTACCACTGCTTTGCATTGACTGCAAATTACCTGATACAGTCAAAGGGTGCACTTGGCTTAGTTTTGACTGTTCCATAAATTTAACAATGGCTGAGTAACATAATCTTTTTTCTTTTAAAGAATTTTCCTAGCACAAGACCTTTTTTATCACACAACTCTACTCCATCCCATTTTTTTTCAGTCAAATTCTGTCCATGTTATAACTCAATCATCTGCTTTACTTACAGAGCCTTTGAACTTTTCTTCATTAATGGGTTTAATCAGGAATAAAGTTTTAATGGATATTTTGAAGGAAAATGAATAAAGATTAAGTTTGATCAAACTCAAACTATAAAAAATCAAACTGATTGTTTCTCTTTCAACAGAGTATGCTGATCATATTATGTACTCAAACTTTGTAATTGTGTGAAAGTTATCTGAATATTTTTAGACCCTGTAATTCAAAAGATTTGAGTTTGATCTATATGTATTTATGGTTGTATCTTTACACATGAATATAGCAATGTATTTATTTAAAAATAGGTTTAACAATCTATTTCAGAGATAATAATGCTACTATTAGGGTGGGCAGTTAAGTCCAGTCAGGAATATATGTCCACTTGGAATGCAAATTTTAACTGATTTCACAGAGCAAGAGGAATCTAAATCAACCTGCAACATCGATTTTAATTATTTTCATGAAAATAGATTAAACTAAACTCAAGCAAGCAAATGTCAGTTACAGAGCACAGGTATTGTGCATCCATTCACTAAGGATAAAACTGTAACTTGATAGTTAGTACATTTAATTTGTTTGTTACTATTGCTTCTCCTCTCCTACAGGTTCGAACAAACCAAAACAGGTTGCAAAAGGTAACTCTAATGATAGGCCACACTCCTCAACTGTTGTGAGGGTGGCAGGTTCATTTATACTGTTTAAGGGACTTAATTTCTGATGAAGCCAGAAGTTAGTTAGGGTTAATAGACTTTCCTCATTTCATTACGCTTTTGTGAACTGCACACATTTTCAAAGTATGTAAGCTAAGAATTACTCACAGATGTTCTCAGCAGAAGATTACCTGCTCATCTCTTTCCCTGCCCTTTGTCTGCAACTAATAAAATGCTACGATGAAGAACTGCACCCTGCAGTTTCAGCAGTTTTCACAAGACTGGTCTTCTCACTGTCAAAGCAAAGATTGTCTAACCAAGCCTGTGGGATACCTCTTTGATTCACTGAGGGACAGGCTGGGTTTTCCATTAATGAATCTTTGTTTTTCTTTAAATAATTAACTCTGAAGAAAGCATTCACATATAAAATATATCTACCCACTCCTCCCGTCACTCTCCCAAAAAGGCAAAGCAGAAGACATCTTCCTTTTCCATCTCTTTAGCCTCTATTTTTCTACGCAGAGAAAAAAAAAAAAAAACTTAATGTTTGGATTTAAATCAAAATTGAAAATGCTCTGGCATTTTGTTCAACACTTGGTGCCAATGGTGCCAGTGGTGGCATTGTGAGTATTTATAGGCATGACAGTGACAGTCCAAAATTTAAGAGCCACATTACAATTCAGTAAGAAAATCTAAAACCCTATCAACATAATGCAATTGTCAATGAACTGGATTACTTACAAAAGCAAAAAGCCAACAGATGTAACAATTATCCTCTGTTCCTTTCTGTTTAGAATTAAGGTGTGTGCTTTGGTATGAAATTTTTTTCACTCTATACAAACACTGTATACAGTTTTCCAGTGTGAATTCTTTGCTCAGAGATCTAGAATTTATAGACATAAACAGAAAAAATGGTATTATAAAATAAAAAAAGCCTTGTGCATAATAGCTGTCAAAAATTTACTTAACATTTCCTGTTGCTTTAAATATACAAAATAACATAGATTAATTTTTCAGTTTTCACAATCAAAATTTTAAAGCTGTGATAATATTTTTATCCAATTTTGTTTGCTGTGAATTTTGCTGTGAAAAAGTGAATTTTTAAACCTACTTTTATTCTTTTGTTAATATTCTTATTTTTTTTTCTCACAGCAGTGAAAAATGAAACCTGATTTTGTATATTCCAAAAGCAAACTAAAATGCAAACTGAATAAAGGGTGGACAAGCAAATAATATTTATAAATGAAGCAGCTTCTATTTTTTCCTAGTAGTTAGAAATCCCTGCTCAGTTGTCTTCTTTGCTTATAAGATTTGTACCCACATCACACATCTGCCTGGATATTGTCTGATCACCAGGACATTGAGCAGGACAGCCTGCAATGGCACTTTCTGAATCTCTTCTGACTGTACTTGTCTGCTTTATACAGAATACTTAAGTATGCATTGGAAAAAGACCTGAAACCCAGGTGTTTCATCACAAAGAGAAGTCCTCTAACCACTAGGTTCCAGAGTCATTCTCTCTTCCAATCTGTGTTGTTTAATGATTCTTAAAGCATTCTGCTCAGAATGGAAAAACGTCAACAGGAGGTACATTCCCAACATGGATTATTTTCCTGAGCAAATGACAGCTCTAAAATAGTTCAGAAGCTGTGCAGGAGGCAGAAATTTGGTTTCTATAATCGTACAGGATTACACCTTCCACAAGCTATTGCTTGAAACAAAAATAGCAGCTGAGTTTTAGAAGTCTAGCCCAATTCTCTTTTCTGATCAAAATCATTTGGCAGACTTTTGACCAGTTGTTAATAAATAAATAAATCATATTTAAATAGAACATTACACAACTATTTTTAAATCATTTTTTTTTCCCGGGGAAGTATTATGGAACCTCTCTATAAAAGTTGTATAATTGATAAATAAATGGTTTCACACTAACATCACATTTATAAACAGTAGAAAACAGCACTTGATTTTACAAACAATTTTCTTTATACTCTAGGGAAAGAATAAAGGTCTACTGCTAATCCTAACATCTAAATAGCACTACCATTGTAGGTAGGCATTTGTGAAATGGTCATTTTTTTGCACTGAATCAAACTTTCTCAAAGCTTAGGGAACACTTTTGCCATATGATTATATCAGAATTCCAGCTTTTCTCAAAAAATCCATTTCCAACCTTAGGATATTAGAGACAGGACTAATAATTTAAACCTCAAACCTTAAAAAAAAAAGCCACACAAAATTATTAGTTTTATCTTCTGCCATGGCTTTCTGAGTCTGATTCACATTGGCAGCAAGCACTATTCAGATTACATGAAGGACAAAAGAAACAAAGCAATCACCTAATCTAGTTTTTGCAATGAAAGAACTGTAAAACTTCTGCATTTAATCCCAATCCCCAAAGGCTCAAATTCCATCTTTTACACAGAGAGGAAAACTCTGCAAGCCCTCCCCTCCATTGTAACACAGCAAGTAGGCACTGGGGGTGAGGGCAGTACAATGTGAAAGGCAAGCAAACACCGTAAGAAAAACGTGTTTTTCCCAGGCCACAGATTTGGACTACTGAGTTTGAATTACAAGCCTGTAGTGGAGTCTTTCTCTGACAGCACAGAGAAAGCTAAATGAGGGGAACATATTGCACATAGGGCTGCTGTGCTAAGGAGAGCTGAATTACACCCGCCTTCTCTGAAGCATCTCTGCATGAGTGGGAGGCATACTTGATGAGCATGACTGGGAAAATGAAAGCTGAAGCACATGGTCGTGCCAGTTAGGACAGATACACATGAAGACTTGAACTGAGTCTGAAAAAATACTCATTTTAAACGTTATAGAAGAAAAAGCCTTATTAAAGATTTTTTGGTTACAGCTCATTGACTCTGAAGTAATTAGCATTAAATATCACTTATGGAAATTGCTAATCTATGGTATCTGACATGGTGAAAGAATAAAAGAGGAACTCACTCTGACTCACAGAGCTTTGAACTTTCCTTTCTAAATACCACACAGCTTTCCAATCTGGCAGCAAGTAACCCAGGAGGTGAACTCTAGCCTGCAGGATAACAGAGTGTGGGGCTGCATTTTTGCCTCTATAGCTAACAGGGCTGCACAAAAGCATCACGGAGCTTAATTATTTCTTACATTCTGGTCAGGTTGAGCGGCACTGCACTGCTACCTGGCATCCTTAGCAACTTAAATCACTGCAGGCTGTTTCTAGCAGTTCAAAAGGCCGAGCCCTGTGATACGCCCTTGCGAAAGTGCAGGGAGCAGTGAGAGGAGGCTGACAGTAAGAAACACATTCGCTCCCCATCGCTGAGTATCTAAGAGGGTTGATGCCTCTCATACCAGGTGGTTCGGGATGCTGCATAGTAATTTTATGGCTGTACTGTCCCAGTGAAAGTCAGGCTGTTGGGTATGACAAACAAACATTGAAGACGATTCTTGCAACTTGATATCTATAGAAGTTATATAGAAATGGTGTATCACTTTGCTTTAAAAGAAGGCTGACTTTGAACAAGCTAGCAGCTGTTTACAGACCACAGAGACTAATATTTCAGCAATTCCTCCCCTCCCCTTCCCATGAGTTTGGTCAGTTTCATGACAGTTTATTTTTAAAAGAAACAGGTTTTCGCTTCTGTTCCCATCTGAACGCTTCCTGAGATATAAGCTGTATGTTTCTAAGATTCTAAAAGCTCGCTGTTGCTCCTGCATAAGCATGGGCCTGCTTTTGGCTAGTGACACTCCTATCAGAATTGCCTTGAGTAAGAAAATCCATTTATTCCAGGAACACTGAAGTTAAGTGCCATTCCTACTTATCATCACAAATAGGTTTCAACAGGGACTTCATGCACTGGCTACAATGGAAAACCAGCTTATTCTTTTTTTTTGAGCCAGAGGGTCTGACAAAAAGGGACCTTCTCTACAAAAAAGAACATAACAGGACCAGTGAAAATAGACAGTTTTTCAATACATGCAGAAATTCTGCCAGAAATGGTTCAGGTGAGTTACAGCGCTTGTCTGTAGCTTTGTCTTCAAAAGCGCTTTTGGTGGCTTACTTTTCTGAGGTTTTCTCTTCAACCCAGTGATGTATTCCCATCATCCCTACAGAGTAGCTCCTGCCTTGGTCCTTTCCTGCTATTGACAGTAAATGAATCTATTCAATTTAGTGGGAAAAGTCTTCCTTGCTTCTCAGCAGGAATCTATTTCCTAATCAGTGGAAAACATTTTATACTCTATATATATTCAGATTTTTCTGGTTTACTAAGTCCAGAAGGAGAGCTTTCTAGTGCCCTGTGTTCTCTTTGTATAAGGTGTGAGACCAAACTTTTAAAAACCTTCTGTGAATACAGATTACATCGATTGTTTGAAGTTCGTGAGTCCTTTTTTAACTTTGGCTGTGGTACTGACTTTTCTCAGGTTGCTTACTCATCTTAGTGGTATCAGTATAATCCATGGTAACTCTTCAGAAGTCAATGGAATCATCTAGCACAAAACCATACACGAGTGGAATAAGACCCTCTAGCTCACTGAAATAATTCTGTAATAGTTTGACTAGGCTTTCAAATAACAACCAAATAACGAAAATGTTCTTTGCTGAGATTGAATCTGTTAAGAGCTTTACTTTCTCAAATCCCCCATACCATGAGTAGATTGGCTTTTTTTTTCTTCTGTGGTGCATTTCATCTTTTGCTCAGTGTTGATTTTTAGATGTTAGATCTTCTTTATAAGTTGCGATGACAGTTCAGACACAGAACAAGTCAAAAGTTTTTGTCGTTTCAGTACAATAGATCTCTGTTGTAGTCATGCTGGGTGGACATTTTCTGGGTATAGCCTTTCATACATGATATGCATCTGTGAGGTATGTGTGTATTTAAATGCAACTATTTGTAAGATGTTCATTTCTCATAATGACATTAAATACAGATTGTTACAATTATCACTTCTTTTCATATACTATTTTTAGACTGCATTCTGCTATAATGCATCATAATTCACTGATGAATTAATACAGCCAAACCTGTTCAATTTATATCACATCTTCCATGTAAATTGGGGGGCAAGGAAGTATGTTGCTGGAATTCTGTTTTTGTACCAATGGTGATAATTGCCTGTTATGGTATCTATCACATAGCAAACTACTGTCATCAACTTTGCTTTCCGTTTTTACTTCTCATTTATGCTCAATAAACATGAGAGCATAACAGAGAAATGCAACCTTTGTATATTGTAATGCCACAGAATCCACAGATGCTTTTCTGTAAATGAAGGTTTCTGTAGACATTTCAAAAGGGGAAGTGAACAAAGCTCCCTAGTTCGAATCTATCAAACAGAAGTCTGCTTTAAAAAATAATACTCAGTGAGATTCACCAAAAATCCAAAAATGACAATTACAGAAAAAATAATGCACATTATAATCAGTTAATTTCTCCCTATAATACTTTTTTGCCTCTTAAGGCTTTGAATGTATTGTTTCATTTTATATTGCCTTTACTACATGGACAAGCTCAGTGTTGTGGATAACAGAACTCTGTTTCTTCAATTTACCCCTGCTGTTTATTTGTGACTTCATGAAGATAAGTTATTGGGTAAAAAAGAATTGAACATACTTGAAATCGCACAAAGAAGGAACACAGACAATTCTAATAGTCATTCCTCTCCTAGAAATGGGAAGTCAAAGTGGGCAACTTATATGGCTTATACAAGCAGTAGATATTCCCACTTTATGTACTTACACAGATGGGAATATATATGCTCACAGCCCCTCGTGGAAAACACAAATCTCAGAACTTCTGACTGTTTTTAACCTCCCATCCTGCAAAAGGCAGAGCAGGAGTTGTAATGACTTTCCCTGAAAATTCTCCATAATCCAAAAACTTAGGCCTGAGTCTTGAGCTAGAACTCTACTCTTCTGATATTACTTAAGAGAGATTTGCTCAGGGAGTATATGCAGCATAATACTGCTTTGAACTTGAATTTCCCAGGAAAAAAACTGCTGCTGCCCTTCTCTTGCCTCTTCCCTTTAAGCCTCCTGCATCCCAGTTCCTGCAGAAGGCTCTTGAATCCTTAGTTTAAATTCTGGGTTAATTTCCATGGCCTTGCTTCTCTGCCAGGAAGTAGTTTTTTTTCTTGAAAACACCGCAGTAAGCAGCAAGGACATAGCTCTGCCGTTGAGAAGTGTATGGCTGAAAAGGCCCCTGCTAAAGCAATCAGTAAAATATCAGATGTGGAAGAGTCTAATGTGTCTTTCAGTGAGCTGATGCATATTTGCAGAATAAGTACGGAATATGCAGATCCTTCCAGCTGAAACTTTACTGTCTTAATGGCATAATCCTGTGTTATTAATTTGCAATGACTCCCTGTTAATGAAAAAACCCTTAAAAAATTCCTTCTTGCTATTAGCTTTTGGAAAACCTAAGAATTAAAATAGATTTAAATATCCTCCATTAAAATCTTGATAAATTTGAAACATGTCTGTGAATATTTTTAAACAACTGAAAGTTGGAGTTTGTAAACATTGCATGGATTTCACGGTAGTGCACGTAGACTTTGGTTTTCTCAAAAAATAATGGCAACATTTGTTTCTAACCTGAGTATGAATGAAAGATATGATTTTCTGATTAGGGATGACTGTAGTTTGTGTAGTTTGTTGTGCCTAGGGAAAACTCAAGTTAATCTGATGGGTTTTGTTAATTTTTCTTTCTGATCAGTAAAATGTAGTATTATAGATTTCCTATGGTGTTGTGGAACTGTGCAACTGTACTGCAGATTTCAAAAGGACTTGCCAGTAGTAAATTTTTCTGCTCTAAAATTACCTAGTGTTTCATTTCTTGCAATTGTCAGGAAAAAAAAATGTGACCTTTTCCTTTCATATTTTTATGCTTATCTTGAGGCTACACAATGCTTACTGTTTTTTTTTTTGCCAGACATAAAATTTACAGACAACCTAAATGAGATCTGTTTATATTTAAGAGAATCTGACTTGTTTCAATCGTATATCTTTGAGTTCTGCAATCTCTTGACATGTAATTTGTCAAAGCTTGGTGGTGCTTGCGTGGTGTCTAGAGAGAAATACGAGGACTGAAATGAATAGGCTGTACCAGAACTCTGCTCCATGCATTCTTTCCAGTGAAAGTGCATCTCAGTTGCACAGCCCCCTGCCTCTGGCCATATGTCACCCCCACACATGCACAAATGGAAGTGTTCTGTTCCTTTCTGTATGTCTTTGTCCCTACAACCGTGTCATGAGGGGCCTTTCTGCTAAATTTTGCATTTTTTGCTATTTTATTTACTACATATCCAAGCGTTCTGCTATTCTGTGATCAAGTAAATTTAATACAGTGTAAAAAAACTGTAGCATGTTATCTGTTGATGTTCAGACCTTGAGTCTGAATTTGAAGTGGAAGTCAAATTCAAGTTTACGGTTTGGGATTTTTTTTTTCTTTTTCATCCTACTCTCCAGACTAAGAAGTGAGCATTCAAAGCTACCTCAAGTTCATATCCTCTGAGATTACTGTTACACTAATGTCACTGCCAACATAAAGAGGTTTGCTCTGCATGTAGCAATCATCTAAAGTACCTGGTAGTATGGATATCGATAGTTATTCTCGTTTTCTTTTGTGTTAATATACTATTTCAAAACTTCCTGGCTGCTACTTTATAACGTTCTGTGCAGTGCTTTAAAGCTGATTATTTACCAGATAATTTTCTCTATTACAGACAAGGATGCTTAGATTTATGGCAGTAAAGAATTTCCAACATATTACACAAATTAAGAAGTTTTACGGTCTGGTCATTCAATAAAGTTGAAGTCCATGACACGGTTATTGCCTAAGTGCTTCATTCAAATCCTCCAAAAGTTAGGTAAGCATTAAATGATCCACTTTAATAACATTTTTCCAAGTAATTTAGAAACTGATTTACATCACAACCATAGTTCTGTATTTCAGGGAACTGGCAATTTTGTGGGGTCCAAAATACATGATATTCAGGAAGATTTATGATAATTGCACCATTCCAGTATGTCTCAAATTAGGGTAGAAATCATTGGTCACTTAGAACATTTAAATTTAAGTGATTTAATTAATGTTGCCAAATTAATCTTTTTGATGTTAAAATTGAATGTTTTAGGAATCATATTTTTAAATATAGTTAATTATCCTTTATCAAAATATTCACACGCTTCACTCATTTTAAAGACCTTTAAATCATTATAGTCTTGAATCTGATTTCTAACTTGCAATTATTATTCAAATGCTTTAAAGTATGTAATTCAATACATAAGGGAAGGTAACACTGCTAACCCCCAAGGGTTAAACTAAAAATAATTGGCGATTTGCATTTCATGCTAGTAAAGAACAGCACTTTGCCTGCTAATAGAAAAAAAGACGTATTTTAGAAGAGTCTTTAAATTCTTGTTAAAGGATTTCAGGAGCTCATGATAAGATTCTAAATAAATATGTGTTGTTCTGTTACCATACCTATGAGTATTTATCTGAAACACACCTATGTCCATGCAGGGATCTTAAGAACTGTGAAATGGCATCAGCCAAACACCACATAACAGTCAGACCAGTTTTCAAGAGTCTGTCTTTGTGTATGTGTTCATGAAAGCCAGTACGTTACTTTTTCATCAAGTTTTATCAAAGACTATATTGCAATAGTAATATCAATCAAAAAAAATCAAATAGAAGACTGCTATCTTCAACTGTTTACTGCTTTCTAAACTCTGTAGTTAGAAGGGATAAGTATCTAACAACAAGAAGCTGTCTTCAGCCATAAGTCACTTCTTCGACACAATTTGTTGTAAAATAGAGTGGGTCCCCAATTTCTCTCTCAGTCTGTCCCTTACTTTGAATATTAGTGCACTTACCACCAGGGCGTCTAGCATGGATCACTTTGTGAAGTCTCCAGATTTTTAGTCTGAAAAGTTACTAGAAATGGCAAGAATTGGGTTATCAATAGAGCTTTAGACAAACCTACTCTCATTCATATCCATTAGTCAGATTCTGTACACTTTCCTGTATGAATTAACCTTCGGATAGCTTTTGTTTCCTTCTTTAGTGTTTCCCATATGCTCCTGCATAAAATATTCAGGCTTAATTTTACATTTTTTTTACATTTTTTTATGATCAAATTACCAAAATCTATCTTTTTTGCTCATCTCCAAATCACCCTAACATATATTACACAGCATTCTAAAGTAAATTAGTTCTGATACTGACCCAGTATGGAATTTAGAGTTCTCTTCATTCTTGACATGTTTCTGGTAGGTATGAATTACTTGTGACTTATAGCCTTCAACATACTCTAACAGTAACATCCAAAAATACCCCTACTATTTAGTTCACAGTGGATTGTAGATAATCTCATAGAACTTGCTATAATTCATGGTATTTTTTGATCTTCCTGAAAACCAACTTCTTGTTGTAAGAATTGCACCAAAAATCATTTTGTAAATTTTCTCCTCTCTAGCAGCATACCAAAATTGGCTGGGAACTGAAACTTAACTCTTTTATTATTGTTTTATTTATTTTTCCTTTTATTACAGTTTTAGTGTGGTATTTGGGAGACTGCAGAATGTAGTAAAACTTTTCCAGAGAAGTTAGAACTGAAAAAAACTACCCTAAAATAAATTTAATGGAATTTGAGTGGAGTTTTCTGTTTAGCTTTGTATTTACTAGTAAGCAAAACAATTTCATTCCTGCTACAAGTGGATAAAAGACAGGCTCTGCTGGCTCATCACTTTCAGACAACAAACAAAACCCAGAAGATGCAGAGCTTAAGTAGGATTCACATTACAACTGTTTAGGAGATTGTACGACCTTCGGTATCAGTGCTTTAGCTGTAGCTTCTTATTTTATTTTCTTGTTTGAGAATTTGAGGTATGGGAAAATACATATGCAAAGAAGCTTTAATCAGCTAATTTCTGTTTTTCAGCTAAAAGTAAAGGTGTCTCTGTGTTAGCAAACAGAATCTCTATCGGGGTACTATTATAAAAGAAATTGTCCAGGTGATTGGCAGTTTTCAGTTTCTTGGTGACTCCTTTACTAACTTTTTGATCTTGTAACTAAAATACGAGTTACCTGGAAAAAAAAAATAAATAAAAAGGCAAACCCCAAACAACTTCTTTCTGTAGAAGTATCTGTAAAAAGCACTGAGTATACCTAATAAAAACATTAATTAGTCAAAGCAGTCATATTCTGCTAAAGGTTCACAGATTTCTTTTCCTTCTCTTCCCCTCTCCTCCCATTTTTAGCTGTTCCAGTTCTTCGCAGCTACTTGTTTGTTTCAGCGCTTCTTCACTTCGGACTCATTTCTGTGGAAACTGCCCAGTGTAGGCCTGGGTGTAGGAAGTAGGTAAGTGAAGAGGCTCAGCCACTTTCTCTTTGGTATATTTATGCCCTTTTGTGATGAAAACAACTCTAATTTTGGCAGAGATTTTCTCATATTATACATCTTGGTTTTTAATGATGCCTCCTAAGTCTTTCCTTAACATCAATGACAAAATATTTAAATTTAATACTTAAATTCTGGAACCAGATTTATTTACAATGAGCTACTGTTCTAATCTAAGCAGGCTCTCTTTTTCATATTGAGTTCTCAATTTTCACAATATATCTTTAGAGCTCCCTTTGGCAATGTCTCTTTATAACATTATCCAATGTTATCTGTATCATCTTTTGGTTCTGACCATTTCCTGTTTTCCTAAATACATGTTCATATTTTTTATAAAGTTATTTAATCATCCTTGCCCTGCTCCATATGATTATATCAGAGTATTCGTCTACTTAACACATTTCATAAGACTGCTCTGAAAATATTAACTTCAAATACACTTTCAGCCTATCACTGTTCCATCTGTTTTTTCAACAGCATAATTCTAGCCATTTATTATTAGAAAGCTGTCACTGACTACCATAAGTTATAGAGTTCCTTAACTTTTTACTACTTAAAAGCATAAAAAGTTATTTTTAAATTTGCTATAGACTAGAGTAACTGAATTACTTGCTAAACTGATCCCAGTCTTTCAAGCAAATCATTTGAAGGTTGGACTACTGTTAGCACTATAGTAAAGGCAGATTACCAACTCCTCACTGTGAAGACAAGCTGAAACGTTTAACCAAGCCCTGCTTTATAGCATTGTGGCTTCCTACCAATGCAGTATCACTGTAGCATTTGTTATCTTTGCAAACTCTCTGCAGATTACGAGGAGTCCCTCCTTCTTTGCCCCGTGCACATCCTCAGCTCTTCAGAGAAAGAACATGTCGATAATCAGTTTTAAAGAGTTTACAAAGCTACAAGTTTTTCACTAAAGAAATGAAGAATTTGCAGTTTAGAAAGCTGTATCCTCTTAAGAAAATCCACTCTGATGAACAGTGATGGAAAAACGTCTTTCTCTTAAGTTTGCTGTGATTGAACCAGGGCCTACATAAAGCACACTGGTTATGAATTATTAATGCAATAAGCCAGAAGGCTCAAAAAGAAAAGCTCCTTGCTTCCCCTCTAGGAGAAGGAAGAAGGTAGTGTGGGTAGTTCATTTACATAAATTATTATTCTGCCCCAGTGCAGATATTTCACACAGTGTTTTGTTGCATTAAGAGCCTGTGCTCTGAGCCTGCGAGGGCCGTGTGATGTCTGTGAATTTACAGACTGGGGGAATGATTGTGGAAGACATAGCCTAGGGAAAGCGTTTGCCCTGAGCAAACTCCTAGGTAGGGAATCAAAGTCAATAAGCAGAGCATGTGACGGGCTCCTTGCAGGGGTCCTGCTTTGCTCGGAGATGCCAAGCGCTCCACCGAGCAGACTTGGCAGGATGAGATTAGTGGTGGCAGCTTGGAATAGAATCTGGCAGCACAGCTTTGTCTGGACCTGAGCAGGGAGAAAGGGAAAACCCAGCCCTGGGATGCTCTTGACTGCTTGAAGGTGTGAGAGGGGATTTAAGAAGGTGACAGTTAAGACTCTCGTAAATGAGATGCTGTATTTCAGAAAGCCAAAGAGCTGATAATTGGAGCAACGCGGCATCTGCCGTCTCTCTGCCACATTATTTGGATTACTGTAATCTTCATTCATACAAAAATAAGACTTTTTACCTAACATACGTTAGTTCTAACCCACTTCCCAAAATGACTAAGAGACTCCAAAGGGTGAACAAGAGGTTTACAAAAGCGAGCAGAGGAATCAAAATATAGATTTCTAAAAATGTATTAACTCCGAGACTTGAAAACAGAGCTGGAGGCACATAATCTTCTTTGACTAAGTCTTCCCGTTGAGTGTAAAACTGTGCATGGGCATCTGGTACTAGAAAAAGTGCATTTAAACCTGATGTATTCATGCATTTACAGATATCCTGATGACTACACTACATTTTGCCAGACATCAGTCAAATATCGGTAGACATGGACTTCTATTACCTTTTGCCTACAACAAAACTCTAAAACCAAAAACTATATAAACAAAATATAAGTAAACAAAAGCTATATAAACAAAACAGCTATAGAACAAAACTACAAGCTTCCAAAGAAAAGTTGTACTTTATACTCCAGACATGAAGCAATCTGGCCTTCCCTCTTTCTCTCAGAAGGAAATGAAGATGCTAATTCTTTCCAGGGGGAGTAGCTGCAAGATGCCCTTGGTTCTGGACATGCACCCTTCACATCCAAAGCTGGGGTGGTCTTGCTGCTTTCTGCAGCAAAGGCCACTGATCAATCTGCAAACATGGGCTTCATTCACTCAACCATGTAGCTGGAGTGACTTGAACCCAAGTTATTTCTCCCGCTTTCCACTGTTTCCTATATCCTGAAGTTACTGGTGGCTTTTGACTTCATGTTTTAGCCGCTTCGCTAAGCCATTCTTGGGCATTTCTAGTATAGTGTTTTGTGATGATTGCATATTTTGTGAAACTAAGAAATGACATTCATTATGTGTATTATGCTGTAATTCAAGCATGGCATTGTTAGCTAGCTCTGTGACAAACATTGCGGGCCTTTTAGTTTCTTGGTGTTTTTTTTTTTTTATCCACCCTTACTTTATAGAGAACACAACATATGCATTTTAAAACTTTCAGTTGTTTCCAATAAGTAAATCTGAATATTTGCAGAATTCATTATACTTCCCTACAGGTTCTGCAAATGCTAAGGTAGCATTATTTAATTATGTAAAGCAGCAGGAAGGCTTTTCTTCTCTGTGTCTTGGTATACATAATAGCATAAGTCAATATTCATGATAATATTAATTGAAAAATTAATACTTTTTTTCACTCTTGTCAGAAATAATAAATATAAAACCCTAAGTAAGTGGATAGGCAACAGTTCTGTTTTTCCACATGATTATTTTTAGCATTTATTTATATTGACACAGTCATAGATCAAAATCCATTGAGCTAGGCAATCTTTATTTAAATACAGAATACTCATCTGAAAGTTTACCCTTGTTCTCCCCTCATCCTAGGAAAAAAAAAAAGTGAAGTTTTTTTTTACTGAAGACAGTCCTTTTCATATGCAGAGTTCTACTTGAATTTTACAGTACCTCTCCTTCCCCAAAACTGCCTGAGTATCTCTTAGGATACCCTTCTTAACTGCCATGAAAATCCATGGACTGTATCAAGGCTATTTCCTAGAGACTTGAGGTTTTGTCCTTCCTAATAGCTATGGTTCAAATATAGGCCTGCATATCATTCAGACTTTTCCCCAGTGTAGATTTAGTCAAAGGAGGTATAAACATACACATACATCTGAATACACTAAGGGAATATCATGGATGAAATCTAGACTCCTGAAGTCCAACACAACTGAGCTCTAACTCATTAAAATTAGCTTTAGCTATCTAACTTCAGAGAGGTAGTAAATTATTAATAGACATATCAACAGCTCTCTCCATACTGATTTGAAACACCAGCACGCTCTATTTAATCCTCAAATTATAAGATGTAAACTAGGGATTGGTGACCCTTCACTAGAATTGAGGGCTTGCCTATTTTACGCTGACAGAATTTCACTGACCTGTGTGATATTCCTGATTTTTTTTTTATTAAAAGCAGACTCAAGGTCATAGAGTGAGATGAAAGCAACACCTTGAAAGATTGATTTAAATGTGACCAATTTAAATACACATTTTAATTTTTGCCATCTTTCTCATAGTATGATTCAAAAAGGCTATTAAAAACATAAATAAGAGCAAGTTTACTTTATATTGCTGTAAAATTGTGGTTACAACAGATGGATTATTCAGAATTCAGTTCCTGAAAAAAAATAAAATACGATATATGAGAGTGTGAATATACATGTTCATCTTTCTTAATTTCCACAATTTTTGATGCACGCATGTAATGCTAAAATTGCCCAGTATTTTGGTAATTTTGAATTGCAGAATTATAGAGATGCCTTCAACATCTTTTATAGTAACAGCTAAAACAAAAGAGAGTTAATATTTGACAGAAAATGCATTCATAGAACAAGGAAAAATATTCAGTATTGTAAAAAGTTTTGTGCTAAGATCATAGTAACTGGCCAAGTAATAGCTCCTTGTAATGGGCACTGCAGACAATGCAGACTGAACAACTTAAGGAATGATACACTCAGTGTGCTTGTTGTTTGGGATACTGTCATTCTCTTAAGATCTAACACTGAGGCACTATATGCTCTTTTCAGTACTGTCTGCTGCATTTGCCACCTCTGATCATCCATTCTGTGAAGCACATGTCCTCCCAGGGGACTGGCCCTTTGTGCACGATGACACAGCACGTTCTACTAGTGTCTGAGCTTTAAGAACCAGAAGGTATTACTGAGAACCAGAAGGCATTACTGTAGTAATGGGTTTTTTTTTTTTTTTTTCCCCTCCTCTGTTACTGAACTCAAAATGACGAAAATCCTCCAGGGCACTAGAACTGTTTTTGATGACTGCTAGGTGATACTGCTTTGTTATGAAGGTGTCACACAGTACAGGCAGGATGTTACAGGGCATGGCCTAGTTAAAGAAGACCATTCTCAGAAAAGATTGAAATCCAATGTTCTTAAAGACTTTAGATTTACAGTAATTGCTGGGTAAAAGGGAACCAGACAGTGACTAACACTGGGCACTTCTCCCTGCCTGAATTCCAGCTTGAATTCTCATCTGGATAAGCTGATTACAGCTTCCTCATCAAACATGTTCCACAGTGTCATCAGTCCATGAGCCCAGTGGAGCTGCCTTTCAGAATTAAGTCCTTTATGTTTCTAAACCTGGTCTGTGACAGAGACATGGGAACAAAAGCAACAAAACTGCATCACATCTGTGTTGAAGGAAGACTTTTTGTGGCTTCCATCTGTGCAGAAGGAAGACCTCCTCCTCTTCATCCCATTCGTATAGCCATCCTCAGACCCCTGTGTACACCCAGGCTGACAGGCAATGGGTCTGTATCTCGCAGCATGATCTCACTTCAGCACTCTATGAGTGATTAAACATAAGATGCTGCTGATGCTTCCAGCAAGCAGGTCATGCCTTGG
The DNA here is from genome assembly GCF_059628265.1 of Tinamus guttatus. Classification (NCBI taxonomy): domain Eukaryota; kingdom Metazoa; phylum Chordata; class Aves; order Tinamiformes; family Tinamidae; genus Tinamus; species Tinamus guttatus. The sequence goes on along the minus strand of NW_028288569.1, from coordinate 2,435,083 downwards.
GGCTCACAACACAAGATACGTGACTGGTTGGCAGGTATCCAGCACACATTCTTGAATTTGTGGGTTTCACATGCAGCCCAGCTAGGTCTTCTTTACTCCTCCCTACATGCAATACATACCTTTTGGTGGAGTAATGCCAGATGAAATGCATAGACTTTTCTGTTTTTGACATGGGACAAAAATACAGAAAAGCAGCCTTTCCAAAGTTTGCAAAGGTCTGTAAAAACATGTTTCTATATAATGTGAAGGTCTACGCTCAATAAACACAACATCATTCAGGACACATCTTTGGATGCACTTGCCTAATTCTAGCTAAGTTCTAAAAGCTGAAAGTCACATTGAATTGAGGTCCATTTAAGCGAGATGCAAAGCTTACAATATATTTTAGTCCAAGGCAGCCAACATTTAAATGCTGTGATCCTGTGCCACGTGCTGTAGGTGTCTCTGCTTGAGTAGGGGGATTGGACTAGATGATCTCTAGAGGTCCCTTCCAACCTCAACCGTTCTGTGGTTCTGTGGTTCAGGAATGATACTGCTTGAACTCTTGGAGTTATTCATTATGTTAAAGGAAACTCACTGTCTGTAATTAACATGCCTCAGTGAAAACTGTATTCTTCATCACTATTGATTGTGAGAGAATATTGCATAAAAGCAAATGTCAGTTCTTTGTGACTCAGAACTCATTAATATTTCCACAGCCTTTTATATATCACTGAATTAAAATAGGAATATTATCTTTCTTGATTACATTAAGAGAAGACTGAGATGAATATGTTATCCATTTTACACAGAATCACAGAATGGTTAAGGTTGGAAAGGTCCTCTAAGACCATCTGCTCCAGCCTTTATTGGTCAATGAAAGAGTTAAATTTTCTTGCACTATACCCTTACAAGGCATGAAGTGGCAGGACCTAAATTTCTAACAGCTGGGAATTTGGCTCTTTTTGTTTACCTCTTTAAATAAAATCAAGAAAAATCAATATAATGGAGATTTGCTTAACCTCAGTGTAGGCATTCACTCTTTACGGTTAACTATATTACAATTCTGTTATAAAATTTCTTTTATAATAGGATTATAAATCACTTATCATGTATCTTTGACAAGATTAATTCAGCACAAAATAATATTAATGATTAGTAACAGCATTTGGTTTCAGGTCAGAGGCATGAATTGGTCCGGTTCACTTCAACCATTTCCTGAGCTTGAATAAAGCTCAGCTCAGCCTCACCGTGCATCAGTACTGTAAAAAAACTGAATTGCTTGGTGCACTGCTGTGCCCTGCTCCCTTGAACTTCCATACTGCATATAGGTTCACTCCTCATTTCTCTGTTGACAAAAGAGATGATAACCTCTAAAGTGAAAACTGAAAATGGCTGGGAATAGCTCAGAAGCTGTATGAGTAGCAGCATTTGAATGAGAAAGTAAAAGAACACAAAATTGTAGATAGTCTGTCTTCTGATGACAGCAACAACCCACACATAGCCTCACGCCATGTCTCCAGGCAAATACACCCCTTCCTATTAAGGCTATAAGCCTTTCCTATTAAGGCTTTAAAAAAAAAAGAACTACTCTGCAAGACCACAGACTGACACAGCCTTCGGAATATTTCAGTCATTTCAAATTAAGAAGTCATAAAACCAAAGTACTTCAAGACACAAAAGTGTTTGTTACTGATGTCCCAGATAGATCAAGTGTCCTACAAGAGGAATAGAGCCAAAGTGGACTGGTGAGGACTAGTTCTGAGCAATGTGAATGCGAGCCTTTCCAGCCCACCTGCCCTGGAGGTGGGAGCACAGTGGGTAGGCATTAGATGTAAGTGCAGCAACTTACTTACCCATTTGTTTCAGTGAGGAAACTTGTGGAGGAAGGTAAGCTTCTTTTTGATTGGTAACTGCTTTTGTCTTTTCATTTCCCACCTTTAGTTTTATTGAAAATTTTATACATTTTCACTTATAAATTAGGAGTGAAACAACACATTAAAAGAACAGCCCCCCTCCCCGCCCCCCCCCAAAAAAATCCTAGGTAAAGGAAGTTTCCAAAGGGAAGACCAATCTCACACATTTCTTTTTATTTGATTTTCAGGAATATAGGACTCAAACTTGCACAGAAGTGTAACAGGCTGCAGTCTCCAGAAGGGGCTAACAGAGTGCTAAGGAAGCATTTCCTATTACGGAAAGGAGATCTAAAAGGAGAAAATTATGACCTTATGGTCATATGCATCTCAAAAAAAAAAATGTTTTCAGCTTGTCTGAAAGAAGGCCCATGTCAAGCTAAGTGTTCTGAACTTCTTGCAGTGGACAGGAAAAGAAAACAGATTAAGACAGTAAAAAGTAAACAAACATACTTGCTGTGAGGCTTAAGCAGGCAGACACTTTCCATAAGGGGTGAATAAAATTAAAAGTGAATATGGGTAAGCAGGAAATTCTACACCGTCCTTACGACGGTGTAACTTATAAAACGTACACTGCAAACCAAATTAGATACCAAAATGGTCTCTCTAGGCTTTATCTAGAATCAATCACTGGTATATAAGTTAAACCCCCATATATCAGCTTTAATTTTGACTGTGAGTAAGCTTTATTAACTGTCATGACAAGGGAATAAAGTTTATAAGAGCAAAGCTATAGAAGCTCCAATATAAGTCTATTACAAATCATAAATTGAATAGGTCAAACCCCAATTTGACCTTCTTTCATCTTTGGCACTTCTATTCCACCAAATTTATAGACACACACACACGTATGTATATGCATATATGTGTGTGTATACACACACATATCCATATTATATATATATATTGCGCTCATTTTCCATTCTGTAGCTGAACTGTACTGCTCAGTAGAGCCGAAACTACCTGAGAAAGGGTCTCCCCAGGGTAGCTGAGCACTTCCATATCAGAGAGGCTACAAGATGGGCCTCCTTGCTTAAAATGGGCTGTCTCCAGTGGTCACTGAGATTCAAGGTTATGGTGTGCTCTCACCTCATGCTTTTTCAACAGGTTAACAAGAGTTTAGGGAAGAGTGGCAGTTTATTGAAGGGGTTAACTGAAGGAGTAGAGGGAACAATCAGAAGGAGAGAGTGTTCAGTTTGAACAGGATTGAGGAGAACTAACAGACTTGCTAGACTTGTTTGAAAACAGAACATGAAGTCTCAGGTGCCGTGATGATGCATACATTGTGGGAAAACTTCTGTGTGTTCTTTTAATGGGAAGCCAGAACTGCATTATGGAAAAAGATGAACATAGAGGTGTGGCAGCTAGCAATCAATTCAAAAGGAAAGGTGAAGGAAATATGAACAGTTTATTCACTGGTGCATTTCCAAGGGTCACATAGAATTGAACACTAACATGGAAAACAATATGGGATACCTGGTGGTATGTTATCAGAAATTTGATTAACTTGTGATCATTCCCATCTTTAATGAATCCCACGCCTACATACACAGCAGGAACTGAGACAGAAAATTAGAGAGACAACACAGTAAAGATGGATGGAGAAATTTCTGTTTTGAATGTCCTAAATCTGGGTTCCCATATCTGCTATCCTTCCACCAAGCCTTTCTGCCAGATGTTATTTCACTATTTTTTTGACCCTTTGTCTGCTTAAAGCATTCAGCATAGTCAAACAGATAGATTGTTGACTAAACCAACACTCTCTTGTTCTAGAATCATTCAGAATACCTTTCCAGAACTCAAAAACCCTGCCTGCATTTGGAGTTCGACATGGAAGGGCAGGCTGCTGATACAGTAGGCAGAAGGAAGAGGTAGAGGCTATTACTAGGAGAGGCTGGAATAACCTTTTCTAGGAAGAAACCCGGCCTTCAGCTCTGCGTACCATCAAAAAGAAGTCTTCAGATAGCTCCACACTTTCCCAAGACAATTCCACCCCCAGCTTGACCTGTTCCTCCTTTTTAGTATAATCACTGGAACTTACAGAGGGCAGTACCGACAGTGGTGGCTCCTGTCAGGGAGACCAAGCCCCACGTTTGGAGGGTGAAAGAGAAGGAACATGGACTTGTGGGAAGGTAACAAAAGCCTCGATCCAGTCACCATGGCTAGCAGATTTAGACTCTTCTGTTATACCAAGCTGGTTCGGTACAGTAATTGAAGAGGCTTTTAGGCCTTCTATTTTTTTTCTGGGTGGCACAGATGAATTTTGAATTATCACCTCATTTCCTGTAATTAACCATATCAAACCACTTTTTAACATTCATCCATTATCGCTTTCACCACGACACTTTGTAATGGACGTACTAAATGGCAGGAAACTGCTGCAGATTTCAGTGCATGGAATAATGTGTTCCAGCTTTCACACACAGGCAAGAAAATTAACAGTCGGAAATGAAAAGACTTATAATATGTATTTCTCATGAATCACTGACAAAATATTTTATGACCTCCTGTGAGATAAGAAGGCAAGACAAAGGGGATATTAGTAGATTTGTTAAAAAGGAGAATAGTTTTAGCAGTATATCGATCTTTTCTATTTCTGAAGTACTTACTGAGAAAAAGTGTCCCTAGAAAAGAGATTTGATGCCGCTGCTACAGCTCAAGCCAGTGCCCTAGCTCTCTTTATTTATTGGTAGAATACAGTTAACATGTCCAAACCTGCACCAGATCTAACCTTTCAAAATCTGCAAGAGCAGGTCCCGGATCTTAAAGGTACTGCAATAACCAACAAGATACTTAAATATTTGTCTTATCCCTATCTCCCAGAAAAAGCTAGCCTCATTCAAATCCCAATTGTTTTGAACACATGACAATCTTCTGCAAACAGAACTGATCTCAGTTACAAATAGAGTTCACAGGTTCATTTGAAAATCTCTTTCTTTGCAAAATGATTGTTGTTTTGTACTAGGAGGTGCTAATTCTTTTCAGATCCCAACAATAAAGATAAGCATTTGCTAGACAGATAATTACTAGTTAATACGCCAGAAAAAATATTATCATGTCATAAAATCATACCTCCCTTCTGATTCTGGGAACTCTGAACTGATACAGCACTGGGCAGATCTCCAGTCTGGGCATGGTACAGGGCAAAGTTTTCATAGAATCATAGAACTGTTAAGGTTGGAAAGGACCTCTAGAGATCATCTAGTCCAAACCCCCTGCACACGCAGGGTCACCTAGAGCACGTGGCACAGGACTGCGTCCAAGCGGGTTTTGAAGATCTCCAGAGAAGGAGACTCCACAACCTCTCTGAGCAGCCTGTTCCAGTGCTTCGTCACCCTGACTGTTAAAAAAATTTTCCTCAAGATCCTGTGGAACTTTTGGTGTTTCAGTTTGTGGCCATTACCTCTAGTTCTGTCGGTGGCCACCAGTGAAAAGAGGCCGGCCCCATTCTCTTCACTCCCTTCCTTGAGGTATTTATATACCCTGATCAGGTCCCCTCTCAGCCTTCTTCAGGCTGAACAGGCCTGGCTCCCTCAGCCTTTCCTCACAGGACAGATGTTCCAGGCCCTGATCATCCTCGTAGCCCTGCGCTGGACTCTCTCCAGCAGCTCCACATCCCTCTTGTACTGTGGAGCCCAGAACTGGACACAATACTCCAGATGTGGCCTCACCAGGGCTGAGTAGAGGGGCAGGATCACCTCCCTCGACCTGCTGGAGACGCTCGTCTTAATGCACCCCAGGATCCCATTGACCTTCTTGGCCACGAGGGCACACTTGTCATCCACTACATCATCATGGTCAACTTGTCATCCACCATGACGCCCAGGTCCTTCTCTGCAGAGAAGGACTTCTCTGCATCTACGTGATCAGCTTCACTAGCTCTAAATACGTTTTACAGGGCTTTGCTTACGTTACAAGGTGAGTCAAAGACTTAAGCTTTGAAGAGACCCTTAGATGAAATGCCCTAATATTCTTATCTCAGTAAACCTATCTTTCCAAAATATGCACATATAATATCTGAATTGGACAGAACAATGCACTCACATATTATTATTATCATTAAATACCTGTTGATTACATGTATATTGATTACCTACATCTGGATAAGGTACACATTGTTTTAGCAGTGGTCACACAGTATTCATGATAAGGAGGCATACATCTGGATGAGCTATTATGTTGGTCACTTTTGGACTGACTACTACACTAATAAACCTTGGCCTGCCTTGGCCATATCTGAATGGTCAATGGAATCCCTCTGGCTGATGAACCTTTTGTAAAAAAGCTTGGGCTGCAATTTATAACAGCTTTTTATGGTTTGATAGGAAGGTAGATAAAGAAGGAAGAGAGACTGCAAAAGTGAATGCTTCTTGGGGGGGAATGTTAGATGCAAGCATCGACTTGACAGCAGGTTTGGGTGGGGATAGATACCTTATCATCACCATTACCTCCCACAAAATGCCCTGTAATCTCTAGAAATTCACTGTGTTTAGTCTTTCGCTTACTGCAAGTCCTGTACAGCCTGCACTGTCCCTGCCATCCCTCATCTTCCCACTTGCCCTTGCACTCAGTTGATAATACTGTCAAGAAAATGTTAGTCTATTTTGGTGAAAAGCCTGTGCCCTACGCTATCCTGAGCTGCACTGCCACAGACTTAAGTAACAGTCACAACACTGGAAGAAACCCAACATAAACCCCACAAAAAGCAGCACTGACATGTGACATGCCACCAATGGCTTGATAATGTAGCAAGATGGTTTCTGTCACAGGGAAAGCCATCTATGACTCTTCCTCTGCCAACAGAGGAGTTTCATGGCTAACATTAGCTGCATTAGCTAGAAGTATGAGTGTCTCCAGTTGCTTCCTGTATCCATACTGGACCATGACGATGGCTCAGAAAGGAAACCTTGGCATGTGGTGCCATGAAAGACACTGGGGCACACTGTGGTGAGGTCCCTGATGTGCATTTCAAGAACTGCCATGATGTGCGACTGCCGCTCAGTCCAGGTGCTGCAAGAACTGCAAAAACTTAGAGGTTGAAAATACTAACCCAGTTTGTGAAAACAAACCTATTCCTGGTTTCCGTTTGGTTGCAGCACAGAACAACATTTAACTGTACAAGTCTAGTAACATAGCTGGCTGCCCTGTGTTGAGCTGCACTCTTGCCTAGTTGGCTGCTGAAGTGGCCTCTGGCCAACTAATGTAGTGAGATTCCCATCACTATCATCAGAGATAGGTAAAGCAAGTGGATTGGCATCTTCATGCTCAGGAAGGCAGCCTAAAGACAGAGAGAGTACTGAGAGAGTACTGCAAATGTACGCAGACTATTGACTGCAGATGTCAAAGGGAAGACCTGCAGCCACATGGACTCAGTAACCTAAGTTCCTACTACCTAATAGTACTGCAGTTCTTCCCTGACACATCTATTCCAAAAGTGCAACCGAAGATCATGTACCCAGGCTAACTTTAAATTAGCCATTGCAGTGGAAAACTCAGTGTAGGTGGGACACTTGCACATTTACACAGCTCCTCAGAGGCAGATTTAGCAGCATGCCCTGAGCACTGCACTTTCATAATTACAGTATAATCAGTACTTGAGCTGTCTTGTTTAAGGCTAGCTCAGTTAGATCTATGCAAACTGTATTCAGATGACAGAACTGACATCTTTCAGGAGAAGCAACATGCAGGAGAAGTAACATCTTCCAGGAGAAGTCACCTATGCAGACATACAGAAGGAAAAAAAAAAATGGAAGAAGTCAGCCCTGTAGCTGTGTCAGGTCCTTTCTGGCAGACACACACACTAAGGAAAACTGTTTACTGAGTGAGTTCTCAGTCTTGCATGCATAAATACTGTGGACAAGAGCAGTATGACTCTTCTTTCTTTGATATTAGGAGATCAAAGTGTTTTTACAGACACATTGGTTTGCCATATCAATATTCTGAGACAGCTAGCTTGTGCATGAAGTTTTATGCATAATAAGACTTAACAAGCTAAAAGAGCTACCCCTGTATTTATCTATGTGATTGTATCTGCTTATATCATTCTCTTGGTGGTAGAACGCTTTGGATGTCAAAATAGGCAGTATGTTTGGCTAGCTCAGCCCTCTGATCCTTTCATCACATCATTACAGTGGCATTGGGTGAAACATGGGTCACAGGGGAAAAGAATTGATAAAAGATTCACTCTGTTTCATTTCTTTCTTGCTATATTATTGAGTCATCATCCTTTAAGCTTCTCACTATTTATGATATGCATGAAATACATAATTAATTGTCCAATTCAACACTACTAGCACTGTGGCCTCTGACAGACTTTCATTTATCTAAATGTGTTTCTCTTTCTTTGGAATTATGGTGTTGCTTCAGAAAATTAATTTGGTCAAATTCCCCCAGAGGTTCAAGGACACAAACCTCTCTTTCATTTCCATTGAAGCTATTGTTATTGGATTTGAAATTTTCTTTTTAACAAAGAATTAATTTACATACATTAACGGCTAGCCAGTTCTAAAACCAAGAAGCTGGAAAAGCGCTCTGATAAATATTCCAATATATTTCTACATTTCTCTGCATTTCAAATGAGGTCTAGATACCCATTGCCTAAACTTTGATGTGATTACTTTCCTGTTTCCTGCAGCAGAAACGTAGACAACATTATGGTCCAGAGAAGCTGGATGCTATGCCTTTACTGGAAGCAGTACCTGCTTGTGCAGTGGAAGAGTGTCTTATACTAGGGGCTGTGATGCTAGAAGAGCTTTTCATGTATCACGCAGTATATCAGAATTTCCAGATCCAGACTGTACTGTGCAGGCTGTACAGCTAATACACAAATACAATGTGTACATAATGTGTATATATATATTAAGTGTAACACCCTTACAGGTGAAATGCTGTTATCAGTTAAGGAAATAGCCTGAAACTATCTAAATAACTGACTATTTAGCTAAAGAACAGCCACTGGGAAGCAGGTTCTCACTGCAATTGCCACAAGGATGAAAATGCCGCAAATGGAAATCATTCTTAATATCTATTTGCTGAAGGTGGAAAAGGCACAAGGGAAGGAATTTGGGATGATGCACATGGTGGGGAGTTACAGGCTCAGAATTCTGACATTCGGAAATTATGTTTCTGTAGTTTTGGAGAACAGCCATATATATACTCTGTTTCAGAGAGATTTCGGACTAATAGAAGACAGCATGGGGAGGAATATGACACTACAAATAACAGTAACTAGACATGGTCATGTATTTATCACATCTATGTTAATATCTCAATTCCTTCTGTGTATTTCCCTTAATTAAACAAATGGATCATTTCAGGTGCTTGACACCTGTTTACTTTTTTCTCTCGAATAACTCAGTGATATGGACACAAATAGGTCAACTTCTAATTTCACATATTGCAATTCTGCTGTTTTTCTTACTAATCCTCAATGGTCTATAAACTACCCAAATCAATCAATCATCTGTAAATATCTCTTTCTTGAAGAATATAGAAAAACTGTGATCTGATTGCTGACAGCTAACAAATAAAAGAGATAAGAACCACAATAGCTTATTTATTTTGTATTTTTTTTTTGTTTCGATCACAAACTGAAATACAACTAGTTCTTTCCATCTGGAACTAGGCATGAGAACACAGGACCTTTCTGAGCACTTGTATAGGAGGTGGAATTTTTTATGATCTGTAAGGTCATAAAAAAACTCCTGTGCGAAACAGAATCCAGACCTTGAGAAAGAAGATGTTTGCCTGAGCTGAGTGATAAGGGGCATGGAGGCTGCTCAGCCAGGTTCACAGCCCACCTCCTCCAAAACTAGTTGAAGGCAGCTGCTCGACTGGGTTTGTAGCCAACTTAACTGCAGAGGTCATCTAAACTAGTTTTGAAGGTCAAACACCTGGGAAGGAGGAAGAAGATGAGGAAGGCAGGACTCTCAGATTGAGGGTTGGGAGCCCCTACCAGTACGCGCTCTGGCACACCCAGGAGGGAGAGTTGTGCAACTAGCGGTGGAGTTTGTCCTCCCTCCGGCCTGCCTCATGGCTCGGACTGACCCTACCTGCCAGGATGCACCAGGCATAGAGAGGACAGTGCGGAGAGAGCGGGAGAAGGAGCAACTCCTCACTCTGAGGCCTACGCTGTCTCCGCGGGAGCCGGTCAGCAACTGCCTCTCTCTAATCTGCCAGCTCGAGAGATGTTCCGTTTCTGCATCCTGCCAGCAGGTATTATCTCATGAGTAACTATCCATACTTTGCTTCTTTAATGTGTTTTCACCTGAATAAATGCTCAGCGTAGTCACCTTGTTTTGCATGATTATTGGCGAACCCTGAGCCCATACAGAACGGCATTGTAACTTAAAAAATAGAATGGTAAGTATATGTTACAGAAAAATATTATGATTAAATCTTAGTGGTCAAAACAGTGCAGGGGCCAAAATTAGTTTCTAGTTAATATTATTGTATGAGGCTACGTGATTGGCAGAAAGCTACTGCATCTGCAAAACATCTGTTTGTTTGTTTTACATCCCATGTTCTGTACTTGGTCTTTAGAAATGACACGACTAAGGATAGATTAGAACGTGGAGGTGAAAAGAGAACTTAAAAAGTGAGGAACCAGCAGCAGCAGGAGATAGTCCAGAAGAAGATGGAGCACTATGCTTTGCTTATAGGCTTGCTACAGGATTACTGCCATCTGCTAAACCTTCATCTTCATCTTTGCTAAATCCTGCAGTCTTGACATAGCCAAGGCAAATTGGCAAAACTCAAAATTAACCTCACATTAATCAAAGCAATGTACTCTTTTTTTTTTTTTTTTTTTATGTGGATGGATTCTGCAGTAGAAAATGCAGAAGTAGCAAAACATTAGCCAAAACACAATCTGAAGGGCTTAGGTAAGCTTTTTACAGGAATAGCGACAGCCAGAATGAAGTCCTGCTGTTGACAAAATTAATGACAAAATCAAGTGGGTTAAGTGAGGAAACTGAAATGTATTTCTCAGTTTGCTGAGAATATCATCTGCCTCTTAATTCATATGCTCAAGACTTACTTTCAAATCATATCCTCTGCAAAGCTTCAAACAAATGACATTTTATGGAGAAATTCAACATAGCACGTGATTTCTGATATCCTCTCCAAAACATGACCCCGAGATTGTTTCAACCTCCACAATGAATTAGAGCCTTTTTTTCTGATACAGAAGAAATGTAATAGTTGTTCAAACCACCTGTGCGATTCTAGCCAGATTCAGCTTTTCTTGAGATGTAGTTCAAGTCTATCTGTAAGATGGCAGTACCAGTAATGGGTAGTTTCAACACAGCATCATTCAGATCTGCTCAGACATATTTTTACCAAGAAAGGATGCTGTTCAGAAAACAAGTTCCCAAGATGGCTCTCTCCGTGTGTTCGATTGGCATTGCCAGGGAGAAACAGTAGAAGGGCACCTATACAGAGGCTCAAGGTCCTTACAAGGTTTTATTTGCATCATGACACTATAATAATGATGGATTAGGATGGCTACAGTCCATTTATCACAGGCACTGTCAGAGCACAGCAGGAATGAGATAGGACTCAACCACTGTCCATATAAAACATTGCTGTGAAACATAGGGCACTTTGTTCCCATAATGACAGTGCTTGTCAGATAACGTTGATGAAGCCTTAACATTATTGTGCCCTGAAGTACACTTCGCTGCAGCTCAGGAATTTAAGATGAACAAAGGTTCTGCCTTGTTTTTAAAGAAACACATTCAGAATTGCTTGAAACATCAAACCTCTAGCAACATATGCAGATGCCAAATGATTATTATACCAGGAACATACTATGATGGCTAGTCAGACTAGTCATTATGTACCTCCTACAACAGTAGGTCCTGTGCTGGGTCTACGATAAACTCTCATTACTTATTCTACTGCTGTTCTCTACACAAACTGAACTAAGAGAGTAGAAAGGGTAGCTGTGAATAGGAGCTCCTCTTCAATTTGTTTGGAGCAAGGTTGGTCATAACACTGAGCAACACATGCTAAAAATGTGGAAGGAATGATTTCAGGATATGCTGTTTTTAAGGGGTTTCTCCTGGGGTAGACTGGTTTCAAATCTTGACTTCTCAGTAGTATACTCTAAGGCAGTGCCTTGCCTTAAACAGTTATGATAAATGCTATGATTTACCAGGAAAATGAAAAAACAGAAATGCAACTCCAAACCTTATCTTTTTCTGAGCAGATGGTATTTTAATGTTAAAGCAGTGCATTTTGCTTTGCTCCATCACCACAATACTGCAAACTGTGATCAACTATTCGACAGGACACGACAGACCGTAGCATATTTCTATCCCTATTTAAGTTAGTGATAATTTGAAGACCGCTAAGCAGAAAAACAGCAGGAAAGCAAGGCCTTGATTTTTCCCAAATGATAAGGGTAAAATCTCAAGTATATGCCCCTAGGTGGTCAGCTCCCTTTCTGGTAGCTGTGAATCATCCAAAAAATATAGGAAGGCCAATGAAAGCTTGGCATTACCAACATTTCATGCCATATATTTAGGTGTTTTAATTATCTCACAGAGGAGCTGATGCAAAACTGACTGAAACAAATCCAAACTTGCCCCCTTTCCCAAACTCAGTACATTTTGGATCAGACTCTAGGAAGAAGAACGTTTTTTCCTCTTAACATTTGAACTGAGTTACAGTTGGAGCATGCCAGCCCTGACTTATACCATATTTAAGATCCTAAGGAAGCTTATTGTTCATCACATCTTTAATACAGAAGCAACTGCCTGCGAATAATTGCTCCTCTGTCTTGTTGGTGCAAATCCAAATAATAAGGATTCGCTCTTATGTCAACTGTTACAGCAATGATAATTTTTTCAAAGTTCTCAGCCTCATTTGTATTTTTCAGAAGTCTCTCAGTATATTCACACATCTATGTCTGAATGGACCACCACTCTTTATGGAAATGATCAAATAAATATTTGCTTTAAAAATACAGTATTGCTCTTGATTTTTGTATTCCTTAAATGTTGTCTCCCTTAGAGGGACATTAACAAAAACAACAGACATCAGTATTATTTTCTTTTGTGTGTGTGTACGCACTGCATTTGACCACTGCCAATTTATTGGAAGCTGGATAAGTTAATTCATACTGATATATGACCTTATTTATACTCTTGATGTTGTCGACCTACCTAGATGGAAGTGGATTTTATACCAACTCATTATATTTTATCTGAAGTCTAAAATTTAATTTCACTAGACTACTAAAATTGTTTCATATTAAATACAACAGTTAAAAAATTCTTTGTCTTATTTAACCTTGGCTTGACTGTATCCTGCTGACTACAAATGCACGCACTAAAATGTACTAGAGCCTCTTCTAGGTTATTAAATTTAAAGAGTTAGTTTTCAAATTTAAAAATACTACAGAAATGGCAGGCATGGTTAGCATACCTTTTACAATAACCTATACTCAGCATTCTTACCTATTGTGACTGCATATTGATTGAGTTTTGAGTCTTACAGTCTCAAAACTGAAGAGAATAATAAGAAAAGTGTCTTTACAAGTAACTGAATTCATGCTAGTTTTGCACTATTTGAACAGGCAACATGATTAATAACATTAAAATCATTGTAATGACTTATTTCCTCATTACTTTCCACTTACACATCTACATCTGGATATGCCTTTCATTTTCGGAAAACAAATAGTGACACACAATTCAGGATTTCCTTAATCTTGGCCATCAATTTTTAATCAGTATTTTAAATGCAAAACTTTACTTCAAAACAAATACAATTCTAGGCTTAAAATCTGAATCCCTTTAATTTCTGTGTGAATGATCATTCACAGAAGGCAGTACAAGCCTCTGATTTTAGCCCTAAGAATCTAGTCCATTGGATGCCTGCTAATTAATCCCAGACTGTATTCATATTCCTTGAGTTTTCATGACAAACTGACTCCCATTCTTGCTGAAGACACCTGGGTTTTATCACTGCTAACATACATGCTCCCTCTGTGTTTTATACAGCCATATGTTCATTATGACAACAGGAACTCCAAGGACTGATATTACTATATTCTGTGGCAGCTGATTCAAATCCATAAAGAATTCCTAAGGGAAGTTGGAGCCACAATACATAGGAGTTTCAACAAGTCGGCTGGGAAAGTGTAAAGGGAAACTCAGTACTAGCAAAAATACTGAGCACAATCTTTGATGCTGATAAGATTAGGCTTCAAACTTGGAAAGATTGCAACCAGTCAAAATACAATGCTAGCTAAGCTATATATCTAATATGCAGGAAAACAAAAACAACAACAACAAAAAACAATAAAATATCACTCGGAGAGGGTAGGCTGTAATGGAAGGAAGAACAAGTGAAAAAGAAAATTGTACTTGAAGGCAGGTTTCTTTTCAACCCCGAGCTGATTCTTTTTTTTAGAAGAAAGAACAATCCTTTAAATATAAAATATGGGTGCTAAATTTAAATAAGTTATAATGCATTTTATAGTCTATTGTATCCAGTAGTTATGGTTCTCTTGGTTCTAGAGGAATTTAGCTGAAGCTGGTGGCACTTTTAATGACACCAATGCTCATTTACATACGTTTTTTAAAAGTTTAGAGAAATAAAGTGGTCTTTGATAATGAAACAAAAAACAAATAAGGACACCAGGTATTTTAAAGGGTAAAAGCTTGTCCCTAATTAACTGTAAACTGATGAGAAAGTGAAAACTAGGTTTGTTTGTCTGAACCAGATGTTTGTTCTAGAGCCATTCAACCATCAGAAAAGGTCTCCTTAATATTCACTAAATGAGGATTGATGAAATTAATATTAAAGCTATATTAAACTTTCACCCCCTTTGCTAAATAAGAGCTTGCATGGAGGGCTGTTGCTTCACCCATAGACTGCAATACTGGTAGCAGGCATGAATGCACACAACAGAGAAGAGCACCTTGTGATCTGCAAGAATCACACTTGGAAACTACCATAGCTTGGAAGCAATCAGGAAATTCATGTGTTTCATAGGACAAGGGTTTAGAAAGCATCTAAATGGAAATTCAAGTTTTGGAACAAAAACTGTGCATCAGACCTACAGTCTAAACAATGATCTTTCAGGGCTGGCATTCAGGAAAGCATCAACAAGCTCTGAAGTGTTTTGAACTGTATGTTCCTTTTAAGTCACTAAAAATGGCTGACAATTCTATAAGAAAAGACTGTTTCAGTTTCCTGCAAGCAAGGTTTAGAGGTGTGAAAAGGGACTGTTTCTGCTCTGAATTTATGTTTAATGAAAAAAGTTCTCCTGATAGTCCTGATTAAAAAGCCTACTGTAGTTAATGGAATGTACAGTGTCAAACCTAGAACCAATCCCATGAAAAACTGAGGTTAGGAGTGCACAATAGTAGCTAAAGGGAAAACAGAAATCTAAAAGTATTTGGTTTGGAAACCTATACATTCTTGTCTATCTCTTTACTGCTCTAACAGAACCCTATTATGCACAACATTTCAGTAATAGAAATACCAGCTGTAGAGAAGTTTTGTCATCAAATCTTTTATAGCCCAATTTGCCCTAAACATATCTTACTACTCAGAAAAGTAAGAATACATTTTCTATTTCTGAGGAAATCTCTCAAGGGTAAAAAAAAAAAAAAAAAAAAAAAACCTATAAAGTTATGCGCTTGATAGCTCAGATGTGTTCTGGGTTGAAATCCTTTTGAAAAAGTGAGGGGAACTCTATATGTGACCATGGAGAACCATGTGCTTCCCATATCCTTTCTGCTGTTCTTCTCAGCAGCTCAGCTCAAGAGTAAGAGCCACCATTAATGTAATGCTTGCTCCAGCATCTTGATCTTTTCTGATACGTGAAAATGCCTCAAAAGTCCACGGACCAGATATTCTTAGCTGTGTAGCTGCTCATATATAGTTTAGAAAAGTTTTCGTGGCAGCTGCTTTGTTGTATTTCACAGTCTATTACCTGTGGTCTTAACTATTGAAAGCGTAAGATAAACTGTCTCTTAATGTCTAGTCATACTTGTTGTTAAGCTTGGGAGAAAAAAAAAGGGAAAAAAAATCTGGGGCAGAAGAAGAACTTCTATGATGAAGTTACCCAGAAATTAGCAACTTCTACAGTTTCTGATTTAAAGCCCATTCTTCCAGCTTCTGGAAAGACTATCTGCCCAACTTTTCTGCAATTAAGAACAAGGACAGTCTTAATCAGACCTGCAAGTTCTGAGAGAATTGCTGAAGTATCTTGCGAAGGCAGAACTCAGTCACTGCAGCAGAACAGGCAAATTCCAGAGACTGCAGTCTACTAAGTACACACAGATGTGTATTACAATTCAGAGCTTGGTTGGTGTAATCTAAATGGGTTTCACTTTGCATGCAAATGCACTACTGAATGTAATCTTAAAATGGTGTCTTGAGTATAGATCTGAAAGTCAAACATAGCCTAAGCACATTATTAATTAGCAATCAAATATTCTATTTCTTTTCTTTGTATTTATTTTTTTTTACCAAGTATAATTGGTAAAAAATACTATAAACTTTGTGATGTAACTGCCAGTAAGATTTCTATACATGACTCTTATTACTAGTGGCCATTTATTCATATAGAGGCATCCAAGGTCACTGTTTGAGGCAGCAACTACAAGTCTGTGGTATGCTGGTAAATGCAAGATCGAGTGTTTTAAAGTCTGTATATATATCAAGGACATTTGTGATGACAGTATTTGTATAGCAGTATTTGTATAATTACCCTGATGGGTTTGTTTACCACATCAGCAAAGCATATGCAGGGTGATACAATATATGGGGGAGGTCTTGAATTTTACCTCTATTTGTTCAGTAAAGCTCTGTTCCTGCAGCTCCTGCTGATGCAGAGTGCCACGCTGGTATGTAGCTTTCCCCAGTGAAGGGGGCAAAGATGCCACTCTTAGTTACAGCTGAATTTCAGAACTGGGTTATAACCTTAAGTTCTGTTCAGCTAGAAACATGGGGACTATCTTGTAAGCAAGAAAGTAGTTTTTCTTTGTTTGGAGCTTTTGGTGTTATGGGAACAACTTTATCCCTCATGTTTTTTAACCTATATTCCTATTTTTCCTTATGCTGAAGCATTCTCAGAGGACAATCATTCGGGTTCTGTTCAAGATAAAAATAAGACAGCTCTGTTATAACAGAGGTTAGACAGAAGGTTATAATTGGCCACCGTGACTCAGCTTTCAGTTTGAAAGCCCTGACTCAGCTATGTTTGAAAACACAGCTTGTGAGTAAATTTGTTCCTGTTTTATTTAGGATACATCCAGGAATCAGTCATTCACAGAAAAGTTATTTCAACTTTTCAATTCTTTGTACCTCACAGAATCACAGAATAATTAAGGTTAGAAAGGACCTAAGGTTGGAAAAGATCACCTAGACCACACTCCCTGCACAAACAGGGCCACAAACAGGGTTGCATCCAGGTGGGTTTCGAGTATCACCAGAAAAGCAGCCCCTCTGGGCAGTCTGTTCCAGTGCAATGTCATATGCATAGCCAAGAAGTTTTCTCTCAAATTAAGGCAGAATTTCCTGTGCTTCCTCTTGTGGTCACCGCCTCTTATCCTATCACTGGCCACCACTGAAACGAGTCTGGGCCCACCCTCTTGACATCCTCCACTAAGGAATTAACACACATTTATAAGATCATCTCTCAGCCTTCTCTTCTTTAGGCAAAACAGGCCAGCTGTCTCAGCCTCATCTTATAGGGACTCCAGTCCCCTGATCATCTTTGTAGGTCTATGCAGAACTCTCCAGTGAGAGAGCGTCCATTTCCACATCTCTCTGGCACTAGGGAGCCCAGACCTGGACACAGTACTCTGGATGAGGCCTCGCCAGGGCTGAGTAGAGGGGGAGGATCACTTCCCTTGACCTGCTGGCAACACTCTTCCTAATGCACCTTGGGATCCCACTGGCCCTCTTGGTCACAGTGGCACAACTTACTATGCACCAGGACTCCCAAATCCCTCTCCGCAGAGCTGCTTTCCAGCAGGTGAACCCCTAACCTGTTCTGGGTCCTGGGGTTATTCCTCCCGAGGTGAAGGACCCTGCGTTTGTCTTTGCTGAACTTTGTGAGGCTCCTCCCCACCCATCTCTCCATGTCCCTCCAAATGGCAGCACATGGGCCTGCTCTATCAGCCGCTCCTTCCTGCTTTGTATCACCAGCAAACTTGCTGAGGTGGCACTCTGTCCTCCAGATCACCAACGAATAAATGGAACAGGACTGGACCCAATACTGACCCCGAGGGGACACCATGAGCTACAGGCCTCCAGCTAGAATCTGCACACACACAATATTTTTTATTGCACCTTGTCTCAAGTCTGTCATGTAACTATTTTAATTCAGTGTATTTTTTCCATTAAATAATATTTTCATTTTGATATTTATATAGGGGAATGGAAAGGATATGGTCAGTAGGTAGGGAGAAAAAGAAACAAGTCTCTCCCTTTTTTTTTTCTCAATAGTAAATATCTCAGATCTTGCAGTCTGATTGCTGATGCTACCAAAACTCAAAGCTACGAGGTACAAAAAAGCACCGTAATTGAAGTTAAGGGCTTGAATAATCCTTTTTCTAAAGATGTAAGATACAGTTATGAACATGCTGCTTACTTGTAATACCTACTGTGATCTGCAGTTAAGCTGCAGCTTGTAAACAGGATGAACCTAGGACAGAGTTGGGTACCTATTTGCACATGACAGCTGTGAAAAGGAGATTATAAAATTTCCTTAGTAGCCAGATTTATGGCAGGAAAAAGTTTTAAATGAGATAACACTTTGTTTTCTGTCACAAAGAAATAGTGTGTACCAACATCATATCTTTGTCTAATTTCTTATGTCTATTACCTTAAACTTTTCAAAGCCTTGACATTTTTATGGTCTCGGACTCCTTGCCCAGATTAAGCCTAATCTCTCTTCATTATCTATTTAAAGTGAGATTTGAGGATTTGGCAGCTTGACTCCTATTGAAGTTAAAGGGAATCAGTAGGCCAAATCCTCACATGCTATTTTGACAGTTTCCTCCCTACGTGTTTAAGTCTAAATAAATAAATGGACTTAAACCTAATAAAAAAAATACACTTTGCTAGTTTTACTAATAAATTAAGCTTGATGACACCTGGTGAGATTTCTGAGATTGGTGAAAAAAGATCAGCTTTGGAAAAAAAACAACAACAAAAAAATACCGTAGGACTGACAGGGCTCTCAAGAAACAATAAAAGAACACTCCTTACCTAGAAGTTCATTATAGCTGATTTAAATATGTGAAAGTTAGAAATGGTCAGGAATGTTCTGCAAATTTTTTGTGCCAAATTCTTCAAATGTGGTTTCCAAGTCAAACCTACAGATCTCTACTCTCTCCAGAAAATAAACAGAAGTCTTAGTGATTACACAAGGTCAAAAATTCTGGATCTCCTGCTTAACAAATATCAAGCACCATAACAAAGCTAATAAGTATTGAGCAAAAAAGGTCTATGGTAACAGTGGTGGTCTTCTTGAATAGCTTTGTCCACATATCTGCAAATTCTCAAATTTAAATACTGGGACAACAAACAATTTTCATCCAGGTCTAATTGACAGTAACCCTAAAGCTAGTACAGGATTTGGTAAATTCCTTCTAGGGGAACAAAATCTTTGGTTTCATCCTTGGTCAAAATGCAGAAACTCTTGAGCCTTCTAGGTGACGCGGCACAGGGAGTCTGAGTAGCTCTCCTTCCTGGCTGTGCAAATTAACCAGATTGCTGTAGTAGCTACCACAGAGTTGCTACTCAGGAGTTGCTACTCATGAATGTCTTCAGGACTGAGTTCTATTCTCATCAGCCAGTAACCCAGTTCTCTCTCCCTGATACATGGCATCCAGGATCCTCAACAAGACAAGTTTCTTTCTATTTCTCTGGCAGAAAGAAGAAAATATCCACTGTTTCAGCTTTGCAAAATCATAGCTGTCTGTGACATGCCAGAAATCAGGCAGTAGCATCCTTGCAAAGCAATGGCAAATGTGCAGTAGGAAAAGGACGAGGGAATTATCTTTAGGTTGACGGAAAGCCTTGTGTTATCTTAGAACAAACTGTGAAATAGCAGGAATAACCCATTCCTAATAAGAAATCTGAAATGTGGAAATCAGGACTCTTCAAAGAAAGGGGCTCTAAGGGCTGAAGGTGTCTGTTGTATCATGCCAGTCACTTTGATAACTGAGAACCGGCTGGCATATTCTCAAGATGTGGAGTAGTGTATCATCAGAAATACAGGCTTATATTGGGAGAGACAATGGCACATATACAGTGGGCTCTCTAACGCAAATCACACACAACAGCTATCTAGTCTTCTGACATTTATCTTTGAGTGGGAAGTAGAAGAACGGCTCACTAGAATGTGTGAAATTTGTCATCTTGGTTAACAGATTCAGTTTTATTTGCATTATGATAGTCTATTATAATTTTAGGTATGTATGTCATGCATTTTCCATTCTTCCTCTCAATATTATGCCCAGGCCATTACGAGTGATTTGGTATTAATG
This sequence comes from Tinamus guttatus, assembly GCF_059628265.1. Lineage (NCBI taxonomy): Eukaryota > Metazoa > Chordata > Aves > Tinamiformes > Tinamidae > Tinamus > Tinamus guttatus. Next base: position 2,414,670 of record NW_028288569.1, on the reverse strand, counting down.
CATATTATATGTGATCATCCTACTGCCTTTGGGAATAAAGGTGTGAACTGCTAGTTAACATTTTTTTAAACATTTTTCATTGCTTCTTCACTGTGCATAGTCTTTACTGACCTCCACGCTAATTTCACTTCAGAATCTGCCTGAAGGGAAAAGCTAGAGGTGTGAAATAGCTCGAGGAGGATAATACGACACCTTATTATGAAGCAGCAGTTTCAAAGTTGTCAGCCTGGTCCTTGGTCTTAAAAATACTGCATTACTTGATATCTGTATTTTGTACAGATGAGCCTGGTCACAGTATGAAACCAGGAGGCAACCCAGAAAGATTTAATAAATCTGATCCCTTTCCAAACCAATGCATATTATCACTGCCATTCTTATTCTATGACTATGGTAGATAGCAATCTCAGTTATCAACTAGGACTCAAAGATTTCACCATCTACAAATGAGATTAAAAAAAAAAGACACAGCTACAGACATAAGAGCTTTAGTAACCATCAAAACAGTATTGATCCACCTGATCAAGCAGCTGGTAGCTGATGTACCCATAGCCTATCAAGCATGTGCTCAAATCAACTGTTAATCAACTGCAGCATAAAACCATATTAAAGGGCTATTCTGTTTAGTGTCTGAATACTTCTGAACAAGTACCTTAAACTTCCACTAGCTTTGAAATTCTGCAGATCATGATACCAAATAAAGCACATACTTATGCTGTAAGCAGCTGGCAGAGCTATGTTGGTCTGTGGTATGAATTGGAATCCCACAAGATACAGCTGAAATAAATTAAGACTACTTGCAAAATCTTGGTTGACACCAGTGACTGTCATCACGGTGGCAGCTTCACTGGAAACCACAATTCCATCTCCCTCTCTCTCAAGGCTTCTGGCTTCTCTTATTTTTGTTTTAAATGCTTTTCTGCTTTGGTATTAATGACTTATCATTTTTATAGTTCTCACCAATCACCTCAAAAAATTACATGAAAATCAAAACTGTGCTAGCAGGAGTCTCTGGTATAATCAGAATTCCATCATCATATTTTTCCTCCCATGTTTTGTTTGCCTGGTGGCTGTAAAGATGTTGGGATGGGAGGGTACATGACTGAACTCTGAGAAAAGTACCAAGGGTCGTAGTTTATCTGTGTAGCTACACAAGCATTTTTATACCATTCTCCTACTGAGTGCAGTCTACAGCTCGACATATAATCCACATAAGGATAAGACAAAAAAGGTTCCTCACCAGCCTCCAAGTCACCCACACTGAATGAATTCTCCTTCCCAACACAATAGCCCAGAAATTCTATTTCTGCCTATCTTTAAATTAATTTAAATGTATACAACAAAAATAACACTAGCAACGGTGCTTTTATGATGGCTCTTACACCCCCCTCAAATCCTCTTTCTAAGCTATTCTTAACACTGGCAGTCTGAAAAATTAAAATACTGTTACAATTCCCTAACCTTCAAAGTCGGATCCTATCATTTACCTCAGTTTTGGGGAGCAGAGATACATTTATACTCATCACTGACTCATTCAGGTACAGATGAAATAGCAATTTACATTTCTTTTTCAGAGAAGCAAAATTTGGCAAAACTTGAAAGTTAATACAAACCATAAGTAGAAAAGATCCTTAGAGTCTTGCAGTAGGAAAAAAAAATAAAAAGAAAGAAAAAACCTACATAACAGAAGCACAAATACTGAATAGTAAAAAGGCAATCCAGAGAGAGACTGATATATCTGATTAAGACCTCATGAAAACCAACACAGACAGTGAGCTGAATAATAAAGTATTCAGAAGGAAAACGCTTAAGCAAATTATTTCTATTTATGGCAACAGAGATATGTTACGAGATACAAAGTCAGAAAATTCTGGCATGCATAGGAGGAAGCAATTAGACGGTGACAGATTTATTCTTGCCATTTATAAACAGAATAGATAAGTTACTTCTAAATCCGAGTCATCTGTGTAGCCTTTACTCTTTTCTGAATGATAGATTACCTATAAATCATGTTTTACAGTACCCATCACTGTAGTATATGACTTAAATTGGAACAAATATCCCTTCCCAATGAGGAAGAAAAAGTGAAAAATCGATGAAAATTAACTAAGCTTCTATGTCTCTGGTGTGCAGCTGGTATAAAATAAATGTTTATTGACTTCAGTAGAGCTAAACCAGAAGATGTGACCCTTTCCGCTCCATCCTAAACAGAGCTTTAGAAAAAGTTGCCTGGGAAGAAGCTGCAATTTCGCATGACCTGTGCTCAAGCTTCCTCTCTCACACACAAAAGACCTGAAGAGTAAAAAAGCACAGTTTGCTTTCTACTGCCTCAGTTTGCACCAGTTTTCTTCAGAAATCTCATTCTTCTCTGAAAAAAAAAAAATAAAGTCTTAAGTACAAAGTACTTTTTTCAACCACTGGGACAAAAGGAATACTTGAAACAAATGGTGCACAGAAAATTTTAAAACTCAACCAGCTAGGCAGAAAAAAAAAAATCATGATGGATTTGGAAGACTTTGGTAGAACTGAAGCTGAGCACAAATGTGTTTTTGCTTGTTTGCTTTTAAGAAATTCTCACTCCATTTCTTAAGTGAATACCTATTTGCTTTTGGGAAGGCAGCTACTATTCAGGTGTACCACTCACAGATTCATCCTGGTAAGCAACCATGATAATGCTGAGGTAGATACACACTTCTCTTGACCGCAGACCTTAACTGGGAACTGCCCAGAATCCCAGGGACTGAGTGCAAGTGAGTATCCAAAAGGTGTAAGTCATGTACGCAGTTTCTGATGGTTTGCACTGGTTCCCATACAACCTTGGTTTGTACTTCTCATCACTCAGATAGGCACCAGGACCTCTGTGCTGTACCCTAGAAGTTAACATAATGCTGACATGTCACAGGTGTGGGAAAGGTGGCCTATGCAAGTAAAAAGAGCTATCCCTTTCAAACCAACCAACCAAAATACTTCTGTCTTTACAAAAATAAAGTCTCTACTGTGGAAGAACAAAAAATCAAACAGGCTCTTTCCAGTTACAGAACAAAACCTAAGTAGCTATTTTATACTTGATATTTGTAGATGTAACAGACAGTGCCCAGGAACTGTGCTGCTAGGACTGTGCTGCTGCAGGAGGTTGGCTGAAAAGTCGTACACTCCGGAACCTTCAGAAAAGGTCGCTCCAGGAACAGCAAGTCAAAAACTAGCATTAGTTCTGTATCTGGCATAAACTTGCATTGGTGTGAGGAAGAGTATTCTCTGTGCCTCAGTTTTCTGTCAAACTGGGACAGCCGCATCCTTTACCTATTGTTCACCTATCTCATTTATGTAAACTGCAAGCACCGTAGAGGCCCGATTTTCCTTTAATTAGTATAAGTAGGTTCTAATCAAGGTAGTATGTACTACAGGAATATCAATTACCTTTTAATATTTCTATTGAGAAAGCCCCATATTGGGGAGATAAAAGTGGAGTGATTTTTGTCAGGGCTCCAAGTGCACCCACACCTGTCCCCCTTACGCCTCCTCAGCACTGGAGCTACCCTCCAGCACAGGCCCTTGCCCTGAGCCATGCTGTGGGAAGGCTTCCCAACGTGGATGCCCTGACTTCCCAGCTCCCCTGCCTCAGCACATAGGCCGGGCCGGGCCGGGCCTGGCCGTCGCAGGGCTGCCCCATGACTCGGGTCACCAGCAGCCAGTCTGTCCTGCTTTTCTGCCACTGCGGGACTGGGCTCCGATCACCGACTGCAGGGGCAGCCATCTTAGCTCCCTGAGAGCCAGTCCAGGCAGGCTCTGGGGCCTGGGATCTCAGCCCCAGCAGAGGCACCAGCCCCACGGGCAGGGTCACGCTGCTGGGTCCAGGTGAGGCTGGGCAGGGAGTCCCTGCCTAGCAGTGCCCTCAGAGCCCTGGCAATTTTTAACATGGGTTTCCCATCGTGTCCTCTCCTTTCCTTCCTCTTGCTATTTTGCAGCTCTCATTCTACTCCCAGAGTAGGGAGCAGTGTTGCTTATTAAGATCTCTGAGAAAGCAGTTATGTGCAAACTATTCTTACAGTTTACTGAATCCATCATTTCAGGTCTTTTTTAACATAATACCTTGCAAATGCAGTCTAAGCTACGTGTGGTTTTCAGAAAGAAGGATACACGAGATGACCTTTTATGCTGGTTTCAAACACCAGCATTTTCAAATATTTTCAAAAACTGAACCCTGCAGAATCATTGACTGGGTAAAAATCAAGTAAAAGGGACTTTACTTTGTTCTAAGCTGTATTAATGAAGTATGTTTTGGTTTCTTTATTTTTAGCTACACTGGATAGGAAAAGAATTTGTTCCAGTTTAAGGTTTATGCAAAGTACTGAATTATGTGCTGAATTGATATTAGAAAAATAACTAATATTAGACAAAGATTCAAAGTCAATATGAACATAGAAAATCAGTATATATATTTTAGGCTGTTAGAGAATTAATTATTTTAAAGCATGGAATAAGGTACTGCTTAAATACTGCACTGAACATACCCCCAAAACCCACAACATGGTAATTTTCCTTCCTTGCCTAACTGGGCAAGTAGCCTGAAGAAAGACCGTCTGTTTTTCTTTACTTTCTTCTTATTTCTCATTTGAATATTTCATAACTAAATCATACTCATTTTTCACTTGTACCAACATTTTCTTTTCAAATTAAATAGCTTTTCTCCTTCTTTTTTGGGGATGTGGCGGGGAGGGGAAGAGGGGCACGGTATATCCATAGAAAGGAGACTTTCTTCCTTTCATTATGCCATGCTAAAAAAGCCAGATTCAGATATCCTCCTAATGCAGGCTCTTACCCCAAACCTCTCATCATCTTTATCTTTACCAGTTCCACCTTGCATACAGTTTACCAAAATGTATGCAGAGCTGGAGCAAATGCAATCAATGAAGAGCATTAATAAAATGAATGCTGATTTCTGTCTATCCCCTTATTTCTACTAATTTCAGTCAAACCTCAATTAGACTGACAACTTCTCAGAGTCTTACTAGATTTTATAATTTATGCTAGCCTTCATTTATTTACTGAACATTGGAAAAAAATAATTTGCCATGACCTTTATTGGAATTCCTTTATTGGAAATACAGAATCCGTGTGTAACTTGCACTTGGTAAATGTGTCCCCAACAGGGACACAAGTACAACAAATACTCTTTCAAAACAGAATATTTTAGGCTTCCAATAAGTGCATCATTAATACTTAAGAAGATTCAGATACTCATGGTAAGTATCTCTAGATTGCATATTCTGACAAGATTCCTGTATGTCCTTGATCAGGCCAATCAGCCAGTTTTTGTCTTTTTTCTTTTTTTTTTTCCCAAGTAGAACACCTTTTCTGCCATCTTATGTCTTTTCTAATTACATGATAAGCCTCTGGAGATACTGATCACCTGCCAGTACGTATTACTGTAATAGGAAAGTATTAAAGAGTACATAAAAGGGCAATAATACCGTAAGGTCTAGGTGGGCATTAAATTTTGTCAGCAGGGAAAGATTTCACTAGTTACAATAGCAGCATGGTACAAGTACAAATCCCCGTGACAATTCCCTTACTTGAATCTTCAATAAGAATTCCTTTTTTTCTTTTTTAGTAAAAAACAGAAAGATTAAAAAAAAAAACTTGTAAAAGGGTTTTACTTACATAACTATACTGACTTAAAGCCGTACAAAAAGTTGTATCAAAGTACTTCGCATTACAGACATACCTTCATAAATATGAATCCAGTCATGCAAAAGAAGTGGAGAAACACAAGAAAGATACTGCAATAAACTATGTCTTTCTTCTTGCTGTCTCTTCGTAACAAATACCCTCTTTACTTATCACCTAGATATTTCTCAGTTCTGTCACTTCACATGAATAGACACTGATTTGCTCTCATGAATCCTGACACTGTTTCCCTTCAAGCAGTAGTTTCCTCTTCCTGAGACTGAGAGAATAGACACCTCTTCAACTACTGCTACTTTTTCCAGCAATCTTGCTAATGATATCTCAGAGATCAAAAAAATCAGTATAGTATTAAATTATTAGAAAAAACGGTGCTCTACCTAACAAAGAATAACAACACTGAAAACAACAGGAATACTTCTCCTAAGAATGACAAATGTGGCACAATTGTAAAAAAAAAAAAACAAAACAAAAAACAACAACAACAACAAAAAAACTTAGGGTAGTGATGCATGGGAAAGGACATACACTGTGATGCTTCTCCATAACCTCCATAACAGGTACAATTTCTTATGTGATATACATGTTTCAAACACATCTGTGTCTACTTGTTAATCTATATAAAAAATGCAAGTAGTTTGTTGTGTTTTCCCTCAAAACATATATATTTAAGAAGAACAAAAGGGAAAAGAGCACATTCTAACCTAAGTCTACTATTCATATTACTCATCCATCAAAATTCCATTCACAATCATTTTAGAAGCAGGAAAGTTTGCCTGACCATGAAATTTGACCTCATGTTCATAACGTGTAAATAAAGAACTATGTTTGTTTGATTAATGCATTTTCTAGAAAGGCATCCATTCCTGGAGATATCCAATGACATCACTTCTCAGTACAAAGACATTTACTCCAGCTTCTTTACAACTCTTTTCTGTGCTCTCTCGAAGTTATAAAAATATGCAGTAAGTTCATTCCTGCTTTCAAATAGTGGTGTGTGGCTACCTGGCCAAGGTTTCTGCAAGCTGAAATCCCTTTGGGTTGCACAGATGTCTCTTTATGGCCTATTTTTGGGTAGAGGCTTCTACATAACAGTGTATCTGCTCAGGCCGTAATCAATGTCAAAAATGTCCATGACAGTTTCCAGCCATGCTCCTTCCTAGCCAGGACCAGCTGCTCCAGGATCGCTACTGGCAAAGCCTGCGGCAGTGACATCGTTTCTCCTTGTGCCCACTGTATTCTTTGCTTTAAGGCTTGTTTTAGCTGTCGTAAAATGAAAAGTGGCTCTGTATAACTGGAACCTCCTGGCCTTAGCCTCCAGCAGAAGGTAGCTCAGGCTCCTCAGTGCCATGGGGAGCCAGGTACCTGAAACAGCAGCAGGCAGCCATAACACCTCCCCCAGGCAGAGACACCTGGCCACCACCATCTTTCCTCCAATGTCCTCAAGAGGACTTGCACACTGGAACTGTGTATGGTACTCCCAGCATCTGTCTTACCACTAACAAACCAAAAGAGGTAAAAATTATCTACCTGCACCTTTGCCAAACCCTCTAAGGAACTCATTAGTCCTTCTCTGTCATATCAACATTTTTATTCACAATTTCATTTGACTGGAACCAGCGTATTGAGTGATCTGTACAATTCTGTAAGACTGCCATCTCATCACCATTAACAACTTCATAAGTATGTTCCAGTGTGAAAATTTCATTAGTAGTAGTTTTATTATCTACTTCCAGATTGATGTTGAGGCCTGGGTAACTGGTAAGCCAAATACCTTCTCAAACAGTATTAGAATTCCCTCTCATTCTAATAAAGCTTCATCACTGTCAACTACTTCAAGATCTGCTTAGTCTCATCTTAAGTAACAATTTTTATTCACAACATCAGATCTAAATACACTGACATTAGAAAGTTATTCTTCTTAGCTGGACTCGTACTCTACTCAACAAATACATTTATCTCACAAGAACAATATTCATAAGGCCATGCCAACTGTGTATTAGCAAAACATGCTAACAGTGAATATTTCCACAAACTAGTAATCAAATGGATGCTGAAGCTAGAGAAGCACTGCTGTGTGATATGTTACTTGATGAGCTGAGGACAGACTGAAGCGTAGATCTGGAAGACAAGTAGGTGCATGCCCAGAAAATATGGACCCAAATGAGAAAAATCTCTCTGTTTGTAAAGTGAGCTGTAGGTTTGGTTGGAAGATTCACAGAAAGAACTATGCCAACAAATTCAATAGTGAGTACTTATTGTACAAAGCACATTAAAATTTCTTAACAGTGAGGGTGACAGAGCACTGGAACAGGCTGCCCAGAGAGGTTGTGGAGTCTCCTTCTCTGGAGATCTTCCAAACCCGCTTGGATGCAGTCCTGTTCCACGTGCTCTAGGTGTCCCTGCGTATGTAGGGGGGTTGGACTAGATGATCTCTAGAGGTCCCTTCCAACCCTAAGCATTCTATGATTCTATGATTCTATGAAAATGGATCAAGACAAAAGTGACTGCTATTTCACATGGTATTCACTTTTGAAGTCAGAACACGAATATACGAAAAACTGACAGTGAAACGTGCATGACGGTTGGGATTAATTAAACTCAGGGCTCAATATGTATCCCCTGACATATTAAAAGCTTTGTTGCAGATATTCAAAGAATAATAATTTCTGTGAGGATTCTCATGGAGATTTTACAGAATAGGTTTTACAGGGTATTTGACACAATGGTTTGGTTAAGTAGACCACACAGAGAATTAGCATAATCTTTTTTTCATTTGAACAAAAACCCATCCTCAATGGAAAGCTATGTGTTTCTGTGATTTCTACAAAGAAGCATATTTATCAGTCTATTTTATATTAACAATAGCTTTTAAAACAATCTCCAAAGAGATGGAATAGTACAGTGAACACATATCAATTAAGGCTTTTGAAAAAGATAAAAAACTGATTCTCTGAACTTCTATGTCATTTTCTTTTTCAGTTGATTTATGCAAGAATAAAATCAACACACTGCAGAGAAGAGTCTGGTGCTGCCTATGTAGTTCACCAGTACGCAGCATCCTCTTCTGGGTGTTACCTGTAACTTGGAACCCTCTTAAGCTACCACTGACCACAGCCATTATTAATTTTTGTCAGTTTCTCGTGTTTACTAAGGTAAATGTTTAGGTAGCTCCAGTAGGTGACCCCATAACTGGGTATTAAAAGCAGCAGAGAGAGATAACGACAGCAGAGTACATCAGTTCTGTTAAGAATTCCACGTATTTGAATTTTTGTGTTATTTAGAAAAAGAGGAACTATACAACTTTTGAAACACCATCTCCCTTTCTCTATACAACCATAATGGAAAATCTTGCCATGGGTGAGGGAGCTGGAAAACGCTGAGAAATTAGACAAGTAAAAAGGCACAAGCCTATAACTCTTGGCAGCAAGCCATCAGGCAGACTGGCAAGAAGCCAGGTGGGTAATGTGGTTAGAAATCTGCTCTGATGGCAAACTCCTCACTTCTATTTGTACACTTGCTGATTGTCACCAAATTCTACATTGCCCATGAAATACTTAGATTTTGATGGCTTGGACATTTTCAAGCCAAAACATGTTTATTTTCATGAACTTATTTATGTGTCTCTATGAACTGCAATTTAGAGGCACTTTTGAGTGCATCTTTTGAACATCAACATTTATGAAAATGTGGGCTTCAAATACTTAAGTAAAACAAATAACATCATACATAACTGCAGGGTTTAAAGTGATTAAAAAGTTTGAAGATTAAGAAACAACAAAAAAGAAAAAGGATCAGACCTTCAAAATTAAAATACTGTCACAGTATCACAGAACAGTTAAGGTTGGAACAGACCGCTGGTGAATATCTTGTCCAATCCCCCAGCTCAAGCAGGTCGTCTAGAGTACACTGCCTGTCTTTTACCATTAATTCCTTCAACAGACATTAAATAAGTATGAAAATATATTTTTAAAAAATCTTTTTGAAATGATCGATTGGTAAGTCATCTGTAGAGAAGGATAACTGTTTAAACACCTCTGAAAGCTAGCAGCAATAGTCACATCTTGAGAATGATTGTCACATTTATTAATACTCTGCAAGCTGCTTTTCACACTTCATTATAGCTGTGTTGCTTAAGAGAACATTCTTTCATCACATCATGGACATCATTTTCTTGAGTGACTTTTCTTGTTGGTTTCCACCCGTTGTAGAATCAAGATTTAATACCTACATTATACATATGTGTAATGAGAAAATAAAAAATACAGATAGCAATAGCTTACTGTTGATATGAATCCAGTTCAAATTTAGCATCTACACTGCTAAGATTCTACTAAAACTGACTATAATGGGTCTGTACATCAGCATATCAAAAATGAGGTTGTCCCTCCTGTTTCTTTGTAACTCAAAATCTTTTATCTCAGTCATTTAGGGAAAGATTTATTTACGTGGTTTATAAAATCTCAAACCTTTCAAATCTTTTCCTCAAAAGAAGAAAATTTTGGTGAAGAAAGAAAAATAATTTCCTTACTATGATTAGCATACACTAGTCCTGGGTTAGTTTTTACACTATCAGGTTACATATATATAAGTACATAGTAGTTAAGTATACAGTAAATATACATAAGTGTTGACTAATGGGTGATTTCAGTGCTGATTTAGAAGTAATTACTGTGTAAATTGGGCCCAATTCAACTCTGTTGAAATGAAGTACATTTCAGTGGAAGGAGCTTGATTCTTCTGAGAATGAGATAAACAAAGCATGAACTGAGAAAAATCTGTTTCTCAGTGAATGGAACGCCAGGGAGGTTAGGGGAGAAGGAAGAAAACAAGTTAATAGATTTGCAGAGTCAGCAACAGTTGACTTCTAATTTGCAGATGGTAGACAAGTTTTTAAACTGTGCTATATAAAACAACATATTCTATTCATATGAGTATAGAATTAACTTTACGAGGCATTGTCTATCAGTTAGAGAGTCCAAATTAAAACTCAGTGTCTTCAGTAGCAGAAAATACTCTTCTGAAAATGCCCAACAGTCCAGCTGCCAATGGAATTCATGTGATAGACTCTCTTGCCTGACATGTTCGTGAGAACACTTCTCGTTCTAGTACTAACTTCCACTGCATTGCAAGGCCAATATGGTTTTAATACCATTTGGAAGAAATATGTGTCAACTGTGAAAGAGGATGCTTTTTTCCAGATGTTTTTGAGTCATGTATTTCTACAGGATTATAAGAAGATAATCTCTGGAGCTACCAATTACACTTAAACCAGAAGGCAAGATTGAAGGAAAACCTCAGCAATTAATGCTTTAGGTTAAAAGAGGAAAATATGATGTAAAGAAGGTATAAACACAGCTTAATCAATTGGTACTGTCTCATCCCTTTGTTCAGAATAGCATTAGAAACAGTCAGAGGCATTTTAGTACATCTGTACCTAAAATATTAAAAAAGAGGAGGGTAAATTCAACCACTATATATCCTTAGATCACTAAAAATGCATAATACCATGTTTTATTTTAACCTTATTTTTTAATACTAGGCTTAAAATAAAAGGGCGCCAAAACATGAAGACATACTGTAATTACACTCCTTTTGAAAAGGCGATCAAATAGTTAGTGGTCGGTTATTATACAGAGAAAGTATGTTATGGTCTGATGCTACCAAAAGGCTGAATTGCTTCTTCCCTGTCTGTATAGCTTCACTGAAAGCTATCAGGTTTGTGAGTGGCTGTGGAAAGGCAACAGGGCTGTGCTAAAGGCAACAAGAAAAAATGTATTATGGAGAAATTGGGTTAGGTTTGCAGATACTGAACAGTCTCATGGTTTGCTGCCACCAGAAGAGGGAATCTTCCGGAATTCCCTCTCTCTCCACTACTCTCAGCCACAGAGTTTGGCATCTACTATGTTACCTTCCCTCTCAGCCTGGCTGGGTGCAAAGAGACTGTATAAGCAGGAAATACACATCTTGAAAGCATAAAGCTATTATTGGTAAACACCACAAACGATAGCTAGGACATAGCAAGT